>NC_040033.1:7151131-7280828 GCF_000972845.2 Larimichthys crocea | reverse complement strand
CTCTTGCATTTCTACCATTCTTCAGAGTCAGATTCACCTGTTCTCCCTGTTAATGTTGCCTATTGCAGGAAAGATGTGCCCTCTGCATTGTGGAAAGCTTTAATCTAATGTGTGCAAGGTACCTTTTTTTACATCACAACATTATTGCACTAGTTCTAGTTTTGCCTATGATAACTTTGCATTTATTCTGGATTTCTTTCTTGTCAAGTATTTTAGAGTTTAGGAAACTTAACAGCTCCCAGCGTCTAGATTTCAATCTCTACCTGACAATATTTACAGTAGCAGACTCTTTGCTTTGCCCTCTAGATGTTTGTCAGTCAAATGTGCTCGAAACATCAGTCAAAGCACCATAACTTGTCTTAATTCTATAAACATAGGTGTTTAAACTAGTGTGATTAGAGACATCTGCTTCCCTGAAACCATAAAAAAACAGGGTTTCCCAGTCATGTAAAAACACAGTTATCCAAACCACACAGATATAAATGTGCAGGGGGTTTTATAACTGGGAAACTCTAAACATGTACCAAAAATGAACATGTTCATGCCATAGATATGATCTTATCAGAAGTTGGCACCCCTTACAGCAACTGCAAGAACAAACAGCACTCTTATTTTTGAGTTGCACGTCCATTCTTTCATACATGACTCAGTTGCGGTTGCAACATCGCAGACTGACATTCACCCCAAACATGATTGTAGCACACACAGTTGGAAACACACTGCCCGTAACACACTCCTGACTTTTTACTTATTAAAAACCGTCTTGTAAAGTTGATGTTTACTTTTAAAAGAAAACCACAAAGTCCTCCTGTTATTGAGAACCTCGTGAACAGTTAGCAGTCGATGCAGAAACAATCCTGGCGTTATTAAATGAATTACATTGTAGCTTTATTGGAGGAGAGGTGTACTTGCAGGTACGGGCTCTTTGGTAAACATCTGACTTCAGTTACAGCTACCAAGTAAGGCATGTCTGTGGTAAAAGCTGAGTCACTGTTAAAATCACTACAGATCCTCCCTCAGGCACCAGGTAGACGCGCAAACAACTTTGTGCTTTGACTGAGTTTGAGCCAAAAAAATAATCAAAATACTTTTTTCTGGATGAAAAATTAACTTTTCACATCAAACAAATGTTGAACATATAATTAAAGTTACAGTTGTTGAGTGAACAGCATTTGTTTCTCTATTGAGCAAAGTTTGCCATTGCCGGAAGAGATTTGTTTACCTTCCTGTTTCTGATTAAAGACAAAATAAGGAGGAATTATTAATTGATTAGGATAAAAGTTCATATATTGGCTGAGCGCTCTTCTATGTACAAACTCACTCGTACAGGACCGATTATTAAACAAAAATAGTTGCATCAGCTCGTACATGTTTCTCTGTTATTAAATAACGCACAAATTCCAAAAGTCCATTTCAGAGATCACTGAGTTTTTCTGGTTTTGTAATCAGTGTTCACAAACACACAAAACAGAGTTTGAGTAATGATGCAGATATTTGTCTATATTGTCTGCGGGAGCTGAGATTTATCAATATGTGATAACTTTATTTTGCAGACTGACAGATGCTCGTTTTTATTTTGTATGCGATGATACAGCTGATTCTGCAGTGTGTCACACCCTTGTAAAACCAGTAAGTGCTTTTTTAAACCTTGTCTCAACTAAAATAGTTCTCAATGGTGAAAAAAAAAAACAAGTTTATTTATTTTCCACAGAAATCCCTTCAGTGGTCCACATTGAGGGACGGTTACTGAGGGGTTACCTCCTATCAATACTGACGATTCTGATTGATGACTCCCTGACTCGGTGTACAGACTTTGTGAAAAACCTGGGCTTAAACTAAGTTCTGTTTTTGAAACAAGATATTGAATTATGGGATCTTTTTATTGTGATTCATACAGTTACCATGCTTCTCTCTGACTCACCACTAACTTTAAAGCCTTGACTCACCCTGTGAACTTTATGCAAGGTCTGGTTTAGAAACTCACAGGGCACAAGTATTTCCATATATAAAGTGATTCTTGGTTGCTCTCGTCTTATCTGTGTCTTATATTTCTGGTGATGGAGGGACTTTTACGTGTTGGAAAAGGACATTGGATACTCTTATCCACAGACTGGAACGTATCACAGAAAGTGAAAAACTCCATCATCTAATTTCTTTGAATGTTTTTAAATACACACTGAAAGATCTGGAGAAATTGTTGGATTCACGCTTGTATTGAACCTTTTTTTTGGGATGTTATGCGTTTAATACTTCGTATTTTATCTATTTTCTATCTATTATCATCTATCACATATTCTATCGATCGATCTATCATACTTACATCTATCTCTCTAATCTATCACATCTACTATTCTACTCTCTTATCTCTCTAAATTGCTAGAAATGCTAGATTCTGTTATAAAATATCACAAATTGAACAAATGTACACCTCCTCCAGTGAGTCAGATCATCATCTGATCCATTGATGTTTAATGCAGCTAATGGCTACCGGAACACAATCTTAAACAGTATTCACTGCAAGAGATCTCAACGGGTCTGAAAATTTCACCCCTGACTGCTCAGAATCTCATTAAGGACGTGGTTAGAGGTTTTCTATCTGATTTAGAGTAACTTAACACCAGGCTGAACGGCGTACACTTCTACATCGCTGCAGCAAGGTGAGAAGTTAAACCACTGGAGGTTGTTTACATATATACCAACACCTACTGTATCATCCTAAAAACATTACTATTATCTAGACTAGGTTAACACAAGTATGTGTGCTGTAGGAGACTAGTAAGAGTAACCAAGTAGTAAGATTAATTGAGTAACACAGTAGTAAAAGTAGCTGAGTAGTAAGGGTCTACAGCTAAGTTAGCAGCTCTCTGAGGCTTTAGTTTTGCAGGTATTTGGTCATAAATCAAAATATTGACAGATTATTATTAATTGTTCAGATCCTATCCAAACATGAAAATGGTCTGGTTAACCTTAAAGGACAGACGGAACCACTCATTCTTTATTTCTTAAAAACTTCCATTAACCTGCACTTGGGTTTGTCTGTATGAGTGCAATGTAACAAAACATGACTGAAATGGATGTGCTGCATTTAAAGCAGCAGAAAGCTCCGCTTGTCGTATCTCCTGCGTCAGAACTTCCCAACTTCGACAGTTTTAGCATCAAATAAAACAGCTGATGCTTAGTTGTTGTCGACGGAGCACATGATTTTGTGTTAGTCGTGTACTAGACTGCAGAGAGAGAGAGGAACTAACAGATGTTAGTCACACACATGTCTAGCTTTGCGGAAACATTGACGTCATGAACGCAGATTGAAAACACGGTTGCGATCAACCATGACTCAAAAAAAGACTCAATGGCATTTATTGCCCAGCAGTATGTTCAGGGTAATGAAAGGAGGAGAGATGTTTCTGAGTCCTTCAGTGAGTCAGTTAATTTGTTTGGCTGCACTATAGAGAATTCCCAATAGTACTACTTCTGTCATTTAAAATGTGAATTTCATTTACAGTGTACATACTTACTTTTATTTATGTAAATATGTTGTTGTTTACACTTCTGAGTTTATACATATTTTGTATAAGGCATGAAGTTTTGGTGGCTAGTGTTGATCAGACAGGCCTTTGTTTAACAGTGTTCATGATTTCAAATAAGAATTCTCCAATGGCTTTTTAGTGCAAACCGTTGGCCCACAGGCTGTTACAAAAGTAACTACTTCAGCGCTTGTTAAAGCCCAAATTACACAAAAACAACTTATTGAGTTCGTCCCATCTTCCCCCCTGATTGGCGTTGCTTGACGTTGTCTCCTCCTTTTTGCAGTTTATCACTCACCTCTTCTTCTTCCAGGTGTTTTTCTTCACGGCTGATTTATGTTGTTTTCAGAATCTAGAGCATCACATCTGTACAAATAAAACAAGTATAACAACTTGAAGTCAGAAGGATAGGCCCCTCTGAATATGCTGGGTGTCCTCTCTTCTTGCCCCATTAAATGTTTTTAATGGATAATCATCACATCACGTGACTTCTGGTTGGAGACAAGCTCACAAAGACAGACAGCCGGCACCGCTCATGCTGCAGGTGTGGTCTGTTTTTTTTTGTTTTTTTGAGGAAAAGTGACTTGACATACTGACTGACCCAGTTTTCTCGGAAAAGCACAAACTCGTGGAACAACAGAAATGATCCCACTTCATGTCGGGAGCACAGAACAGACTGGCGAACCATGGGGGAGTGTTATGTGCTCACAGCGTTTAGAGGACTGAACTGGCTTTGTGGTAACAGGTGCTCAGACAGTCTCAAGTATGAGAACTGATAAGTGGTTTTAAACTGATAACTACGGACAATATGAAGCTTTTATTTATATAAGTCCTGTACCTCAACAAAGCAAATCTGTTCTACCCAGGAGCCAGTTGCGTCATGTGTTGAGAGCATTGTTTATATATCAAGAAAATCAAAGACACAGAAGTTATTGTCTCTTTGGGAACATGATGGTTATATAATCCACTAGAACTGATAATTACTATTACTAATTACTATTACTATTGAATTTCTTGGGATTTCTTGAATAACCGGGAACCGTCTGGTTTGACAGCCCTGACCAGTGTCTGCAGGCACTCCTTTCAAACTGCCAGCGGCACAAGCAAAGAGTTTCTATAACTGACCATAACACAATCTCTGCCAATGATATGAAACGGTACACACTTACTATCTGCTAAGTGTCCTCTCCGAGGATCTCCAAACCTCGTTTGGGAGTGTTGTGAATGGATGAAAGCAGATTGTGTTGGACCAGAGACAGTTCACAAAGTTATTTAAGTTTTTAGTTCAGTCATATTTGGTGAAACAGACCAACGATTCAGCACCGAATGAGAGAAGAGACATCTCTTTTATCTCCGCTATGAGGTATTATCTGTGCTCACGTTAACTTCTCCCATTAGAGTCAAGTCTCCTGAAGGGAAGCCGCTCACGTGACACATACAGGAAATTACTCTTCTACCTCTTCTGGCGTTAGGTAGTCACTTGCAAGGACCAGTTCAACCCTCAACTTATTGTTCTCTCTCTATGGGTGCTTCTAGCAGCTCCATGAGCCCCAGTGCAACCACCATTACCTGCACTATCTATATTTATACCCCTCCCAAAAATCGCCTGGTTCAACACTTCCTCTGCATGTTTTCTGGGTGAAACACTTGATTTGAGCTTTCTATAATAACGGTAGTTATTATATGACTTCGTTGTGTCCTCCCACACTGAAACCAAACCTCACCCATAAAAATACTGGTACACTCATCTGAGTAACTTTCAGTTTTTATCAAGTGCTAAAAGTAAACATTAAGATTAACACCCTTTGAAAAGTTTCTGCCGCCCTCTAGTGGTTTAACTTCTCACTTTGAAGCAGTGATGTACAGGTGTACTACAGGACACTCTGACATCACTGTGGGATGTTTGTTCACCTGGGTTTGACCTCGCAGGCATTAAGGGTGCCCTACCTTATTGGTGAAGGTTGCTGGTGCTGAATGTAGTCTGAAAGGAATACCTGCAGACACTAAACAGGGCTGTAAACAAAATAAATATCAACATTGTTTTTTCTGGTTAAAGAAAAATATATATTTCTATTTACTATAAAATTTTACCTCAACTCTTGGAAACGTCACAATGGAAGGGACTAAAACTGTCGATCTGTGGACTGTGGATGTAGCTGAAGTGCTTGAAGTATACATCTTTTTAGGCAATGCAAGTAACCGGATTAATTCATGGTACTTCTTTGAATATATAACAATGTTTTCTTTACACATATATTTATTCTGTATTTCCTCTGCTCCATATATTCTTTATTTCATTCTGCTGTTAAAGGTTGGTTTTAAGGTGGTTATAAAATATTACCCAGGGCAGGAATGGGGTCTTACTTGCTGCAGCTGCACAGTGTGAAAGTTTAAAAGGATGTAGTAAAAGCAGTAGCAAAAAATGTTGTAAAAATCTGATAATAAAAAAAAGAGCGGTTGGCCAGATTCCTAGAAAGAGAGGGTGGAGAATGAATTCAGTACTTATCTGGGGTGGCTCCCTCTTTTAATTTTACTAGCTTTGTCTTGGCAGGAGAACATCTGTGCACACATGAAAAGTCCCCATGACACAGAAAGCAGAGTGTTGTTTGCTATGTAGTGCTACGAGTTCATGTCAGCGCCTACCTTCCAGTGAATACGGGCTGAACACAACCTCTGAAACCAGCGGTGGCCAGTCTGGCAGTCAGTGCAGTAACCTACCGAGGTGGTTTTCCAGGTTTGGCCCCTGGCATCTAAAGGCAGCTAAACAGCTGTATGTCCATTAGGAAACAGGACTGAACACAACCTCTGAAACCAGCGGTGGCCAGTATGTCGGGGAATACAGTAACACAGTAACCTTCTGGCTCCAGGCATCCCTGGGCTGAGTCATATTTGCTTAGTTACACAGCTAACCAAGCAAACTACAGTTGGCAGTTCATTACATAGCAATATTACCATCAGGAAAGTCTGTAATCACTGGAGCGTAACTGTGCTTGAACCTCTGGTCCGGCTGCTGAGCCTGGTTCTAACAGCAGATTCAGTTGTGTATAAATGGGTGAATGAGATATTTGGTGAAAAGGCGCTTTGAGTAGTCAGAAGACTACAAAGTTGCTATATAAGTAGAGTACATTTACCATTTAATTGGTGAGGCCATAGATGCATGTAGCAGCCCTCAGGATCACTCATAGACTGTAATAAAAAGGGATCACTCAGCTCCGGCGGCGTCATAGTGTTTCATTTAATGTAAAATTATTATATGCTGTCGTTTAGCACTAATTAACTCTAAAATGTCATGAAGAACACCTGAACATACCTGAGAGATGACTTATTGTCATTGTTTGGTCAGATCCTGGTGACCTATAGCGCTAAACATACATGATAAAAACGATTAAACAACGTTGACTTCATGAGAATTTTAAGAACAAAATACAAAAAAACAGTGAGTCTGTTGCTGCAGCTTAGTTTCTGCAGATGTTACAAGCACTGAATGTCAATAACTGTCTGTTGTCGCCATCAATAATTAATGACACAATTAGCTCTTGAGTAGTCTGACAGATCTGGCATGCTTTCATTGTTGACTGGCAACCATCTCTCACCAACTAAGCTCAACATCTATTGATGTTCAGCCTCGTATGAATATACGTGTCCTGGTTGTATGAGATCAACACATATGTGTGCCGATGTGTTAGAAGGTGCAGGGGTGTCAAATGTTGTCACAGACATGATGCAAACCACTGAGGAAAACCATCGACTTGTGGCAGAGGAACGCACGCTTGTGTAACTGCAGGGTATAATGCTGAATATGCTTTATATATTTATATATATATATATAAATGTGTGAGACTGCAGAGCACAGGAGCCTCTGAGTCAAAAGGGAGGACAGCAGTTGGTGCCTGTGTGAAAATCTCCCTCATGACTCATTCAACAGTTTTTTTTTATCTCTAACTGTATGTTCAGTGGAAAAGATGTGTGCTGGTCTACCCTGTGCACAGTGGCAGATCAGTGCTGGATATAAAGAGTAAAGTAATAAAAAAGACAGCATTTATTATATAAAAGGGCAAAATCTTCAAATTTAATATAAGAATTATAGATGTTTTATTCATTAGAGTGATTTATTCCTTTCTGTAAGAATACTGTTGTGAGGTTTTGCTTTCTCTTGACTTAGTGACTCTTTCCTGTCGGCTTGAACGTGAGAAAGTGTCATTTTCTACCCACGCTCAACAGTTTACTCTGTAGTGAGAGAGCAGAGATTTCCGCCCTGTATGCAGAAGTGGAAGAGGTAATCAGATTATAATGTAATATTCATGAGTATGTTTTCATTTGTGTATAAAAATATCGATTGTTATGTTTTGAACACGGTTTTGTGTTTAGAACACGGTATTCATTTGGTTTGAATCTACAGCTTTGTCACTAGATGCCACTAAATCCTCCACACTGGACGTTTAAAACAACGTTGTGTAACTTTATCATATATAGACCATAAAATTTAAATCATGTTCATGCTACACTGACTTGTAATCTATTTCTGCACTTTGTAACTTTGTGCTCCGGGTACGATCACCCACGAGAAGTACGTAATGTTTTAAGTCACAAACCACCAACTATTTGACTGATTTTGGTGAAACTAGATCATATTTTATAAAGAAAATATTTTCTGGTTTCCCTCTGATGTCCTCTACATCAACTCTCTGTGATTTACAGAGTTTCCTGATGGACAGTGAAGTAAACTGCTGACAACTGTAGCTGCTGTTAGTTAATGTTAAGTCCGGACTGTGAGCTCAGAGCACCGGGGGAGCGTTAGTGTTTGTACCACAGAAGTTTTGGACATGTCGTGCCAGAACCAGAGCTTGGACAAGTGGGCAATGTTACTGGGCTCAGCAGCCTCAATCAACATAATAACAAAATCTTGATTTACAGCTTCTCCAGTGTGAGAATTTGCTGCTTTTCTTCTTCTTCTTCTTCTCTGTTTGATGCAAGTGGAAATGTTCAGACAAAACCATCAATTTAAAGAGAAATTGTGACATTTTCATTCTTTTTGACTAAACAATGAATTGAAGTGAAAATATAATGGAGCAATCGATGAAGAAAATATCTTCGTTGGATTGTTGGCATATTGTACAGAGCAGTGGTTTGTTTGATAATCCTACATCTCTCTCAGCCTGCTCTTATTTAACATTAATAAGACCACAAGACACCACAAATGTCCTCAGCTTTTCACTTTCATGTTCTACTTTATTTGTTTATTATTTCACTTTAATTTCTTTTTAGCCTTTTATTCTGTTTAAATGCTATTTATTATAGTGTGTATTCCTTATTTAAGATCTTTTATGTCTTATATAAACACACTTTGAATTAAATTATATAAGTAAACTTACTATGCAGTTAATTTTTGGTGTATTCTGGTAATTTTACTGATAGGCAGCAGCTGGGATTAACCATATGTACTATTTGATTTCTGAACTTCTTGAATTAGTCCATTACTGTTCAGAATAAGTGTCAGAAATTAATATTTTTAATCCACCTTTATAGCTGACTTAAATCCATGAAATATAGATAATCACATTATGTAAATATACCCTTTGTTGCTATATTTATCATAGTCATAGTCATAGTAGCCAAACAAATCTCTGCCCTTGTTTTTGTACTTTACTGTATAAAGACTGTGTCAATCAAAAGAGGTCGAACCAGTTGAACCGTGAGACAGAAACACAATCAAAACCCTCCCAGTACCTTCAGTCGCCACTTATCGGAGGAAACTATGCCAGCCGGTCTCAAAGCTTCCCTCTGTGTCTCCAGACGCTCTGAAAACACAGCAACACAAGAAACATCCGGAGCCGATAAACACAATGACCACAACACATGAGTCTGGTGGATATGATTGCTATCCCTCACACAGCATCCTACGGCGAGGAAAGGAGAGAAGGGAGGGAAAGGATGAAGGAATGAGGAGAGAGGGTGTCATTTCACTTCAGGTTTTCTTTTCCACTTACTCTGGACTTTGAGTGATAACAAGAGAAACTCATGAAATTTATCTCTCCTCTCCTTTCCTACCCTCCGGTCTCCTCTCTGTTCGCCTCCATTTGCTCGCTCAGCTATTGATTTATTTTTTCCCTCCTATGTGCACATGAGCATTAGTGAACCACAAGTCCCTCAGCGAGCTTATGGACACTCCTTATTCATAATAAAGAAGAAATGATGAGTGTATAACTATAAATCCTAAAGAAGAAGAATATTGTTCATTAGTACAAAGTTTAAACTTGGGTATGTAAAATATATGACACTTTATTTATTGATTCTGGACCCAGTCTGTCTAATATTTATTGATTATTTACACTTTTACCAGAGAAAAACTCAATAATTTTGCAGCTTTAGTCGTGTGTTTGGTTCAAATGTGAGGCTAAAGTTTGCACTTCATTTTTATTTGAATATTAATAAAATATGTTTGCTAATTAATCCTTTTTTAGTTGTAAATTAATTGTGTGATTGAAATCAAGATGCTGTATTTAAGAGAGACGTGTGTGTAAATAAACAAATAAAAGCACAGACAAATCAGACAAATTACATCAAGTTTTGTTTTCATACTTTGTTTAATAATGGTAGTATACCAAGATTTATACATAAACCCACAGTCATCTATAGTTTAATTGATAGAGACCTCATATTTTATGTCCAATAAAACATTTTGCTTAAAAACGACCATTTCCAGCATCAACTTTGAACTCAATAACTCCATTTAACACATTATATTGGGTTGAAAAGTGAAAATAAAAGAATTTAAGATAGATTTATGAAAACAATTACAAGTGGCATTAGAGCCATGCCTTTAGGGTACATCATTTCAGCAATAATGTGCCAAATAAATGGATTTTTAATCATAATTATAGCACAGAAAAGTGTAGAAAACTGCAGTTTTCCTTCTTCCTGTAACAGCTTTAGTTGTAACTTTTATTGACATATAAGACAGAAATCAAAGAAATATGGACCACCACAGAGTCATAGAAAGTTTTTAACAGAGTCCTGCACACTCCATAATGACCTCAGACGACTAAACTTTAACAGTTTGCCGTTGAGGTGAACACTCAGGTATCTCCATGTCCCTGGATGTTCACCTGTGTGGCCTGAGGCGTTGTTGGCTCATTATCCTTTTGATACACGTGCCACCAGAGAGAACGTCTGGAGGTGACAGTTGTCAGTGTTGATTATAAATAGCACAGCCTACTTTGCCAAAAAAGGCTGCGAGCTTCGTTACATTATTTTGTCATTTACTTTCAGGACTCCAGAAGTGTGACCCAGTAACCTCAATAAACAGCCCCACTAACCCACTCGCCCTATTTTATGGCATGTGTAAGTGTTACACCCTCACTCAGTCCTGACAACATCTTCAATCTACCTCCAGCCTCTCTCTCTCACACACACACTTCATGGATGGTTTGTTTGATGAGTTTAAAAGTTCACCTCCATCTGTGTTGACCCTGCACCTACCTGGCTGCAGTCCGACCCTGGAGCCCTGTGGCGGGCCAGCAGAGGGCGCCTCGAGTCCGCTCAATCCACCCTCACTCCCTGCGTGCAAATATCACGGCAGAGGAGAGGAGGGCACCTCCATCCAACTGCGGTACCCATCTGATTCCTTTAATTACTTCCTTCCTGTAGTTAATTGGTGCCAATCTGTCCAACCTCAAAAACCCAGTGAGGACATTTCTTACTTTACTTGTGTGCACATTTATCACACACACCAAAAAAAGTCACTTAAAGTGTGTGTGCTTGTTTGAAAAATCGCCTGTTTTCAGCCAGATATATCGAGGTAAGCTGCTGCACAACAACATGCATCATTTGCAGGATTTAATGCGTTAAAAAATAAGTTTTATGCAGCTATTTTTTAAAAGCATGATGAATGTAAAACATGCATGAGACAGTTGGGGTTGTTTGCGGTGTTTTAAGGCGGGGTTGTAGTAAAAATGACATCTGAATTACATCCTACTACTACTTTACATTAGTCTATTTTTTTTTTTTTTGCATGTCTCCAGTCAATGGGAGCTCTATTCTACTATGCCCCCCCCTCCACTCTTCTTAAAGGCCCCGGGTTGAGGAAAAAAACACGCATTTAAAACGATGCAAAACGGGACTAAACCAAAGTCAAATCGACATTGAAACGCGTGCGCGTGTGATTGTGTTTTTGCTCGGATTGTTTAGTTGCGTGTTTTTTTTTTTTTTTTTTCACGCTTGTAGAGCCGGTTGAGCGTTTCGCGGGAAAAAACCGGCGCATGGAACGGCGGAGGGGGGGCGGCGGAGGGGCGAGGCGTGCTGGAGGCGTATTATGTGCAGCCGGCGCGGCGCTCAGCTGTGATTCCACGCTGCTGATGACAGACTGCGGCTCGTCCTCGCCGGCTTGTGCAGCCTACTCCTGTTTTTTTTAAAAGCTTCCCCCCTCCCTCCCTCCACCACCACCACCACCACAACACACCTCCCACGACTCCACCAGCACCAGCAACCAGCACCACCCCTCTCTCTCTACTCTCTCTTCTTGCACACACACCTCTTCTTCTTCTCCTCCATGCACGCTCATTGCAACACCTCCTCCGTGGAAGGATTTAATGTGTCTTTCGTGTTGGAATAAGTTTCCTCGCCCTCTTTTTGCGCCCTTTTTTGGGTCGGTTTCACCCGGTCTTCATCCGCCGACTGTTTAAAAACCAACAAGGTAAGAGGAGGGGAGCTTTGTTGTTGTTTTAACGTGTGTTAGTGACGGTTTAATTAAATTTTTGCTGTCTTGAGTTGAGCACCTGCTGCTGCAGCTGCACCGGTGCATGCATGCACGGCGTGCAAACCGGCAGGCAGAGGGTTGGTTGTTTTGGAGTGACCATGTGATGTTGCTTACACTTGCATCTGCTTTGAACCTGCAGAAACCGGCTCCGCACCCACTACTACAGAGACAAACATGCCGCTGAATTCAAGTTTGGCGAGTAAAAACTACGACTACGACTACGACTCCCTGCAACCGTATTTCTACTATGACAACGAGGAGGAGGATTTCTACCCTCAGCAGCTTCAGCCTCCGGCACCGAGTGAAGACATCTGGAAGAAATTTGAGCTCCTGCCGACCCCTCCCCTCTCACCGAGCCGCCGGCCGTCCCTGTCAAGCCTCTTCCCCTCCACGGCGGATCAGCTGGAGATGGTGACCGAGTTCCTCGGCGACGACGTGGTCAACCAGAGCATCATCTGCGACGCAGACTACTCCCAGACCTTCCTCAAGTCCATCATCATCCAGGACTGCATGTGGAGCGGCTTCTCCGCCGCGGCTAAGCTGGAGAAGGTTGTGTCCGAGCGGCTCGCCTCTTTGCACGCAGCGAGGAAGGAGTCTGCAGCCGGCGAGTGCGCGGAGCCCGCCGGCGCAGGAGGTGCTGGAGCATGGAGACTAAACAGCAGCTACCTGCAAGATTTGAACACATCCGCGTCGGAGTGCATTGATCCATCTGTGGTTTTCCCCTACCCGATAGCAGAGACGCCCAAACAGGGTGCAGCCACGCCGCCTAGTAAGGATTTGGGATTGGATACTCCACCTAACAGCGGGAGCAGCAGCAGCAGTTGTAGTGACTCAGGTAAGATGCGGGTCACACCCCTCCTGTGCAATTAGGAATTTCCCTTTTCAGCTGAGTGTGCAAGGGGTGTCTCCACTTTCACTTTGATTCCCATGATCTGCAGGCAGGAGGTGGAGACGTGTCATGCTGCAGACTGCTGTGAGATTATCTGATGTTAAAGGAGGGATTGCAACCCCCCCCTAATGTGTCCCAGAGTGTTAATGTTTTGCTTTTTTTTTCTGTGTTGCAGAAGATGAAGATGGAGATGATGATGAGGAGGAGGAGGATGAGGAAGAGGAAGAAGAGGAGGAGGACCAGGAGGAAGAGGAGGAGATCGATGTTGTGACAGTGGAGAAGAGGCAGGCGGTGAAACGGAGCGACCCCAGCCCGTCGGAGACCCGGCATCCGAGCCCGCTCGTGCTGAAGAGATGCCACGTCTCCACCCACCAGCACAATTACGCCGCCCATCCATCCATGAGGCACGAGCAGCCGGCTGTCAAGAGGCTGAAGCTGGAGAGTGGTGGGAGTGGAGGAGGCAGCGGTAACGGCGGTGGCGGTGGAGGAGGAGGAGGAGGTAGCCACAGCAGGGTCCTCAAACAGATCAGCAGCAACCGCAAGTGTTCGAGTCCCCGGACGTCTGACACGGAGGACTACGACAAGAGACGGACTCATAACGTGCTGGAGCGCCAGCGGAGGAACGAGCTCAAGCTGAGCTTCTTCGCCCTGCGGGACGAGATCCCAGAGGTGGCCAACAACGAGAAGGCGGCCAAGGTGGTGATCCTGAAGAAGGCTACAGAGTGCATCTACAGCATGCAGTCAGACGAACAGAGACTCCTCACGCTCAAAGAACAGCTGAGGAGGAAAAGTGAACTTTTAAAGCAGAGACTGTCACAGCTGCAGCACGTCTCACGCGCTTAAAGTTTGAATCATAAGACTTTTGTTTTTGTTTTTTTGTTTTTTATGCAAGTTCAAGACTTCGGGTGTACAGTTGTTGTTGCATGCAAATGCAAAACGGATTAAGTTGTTTGGAATCTTGTTTGATTTCAATGTTAAAACTGCCTCAATTTGAAGTTATGGGTGGATGAAATATTTAAAAGTTTATTTTTATTAATAAAATATTAAACAAAAAAAATAGGGCTTAATCCTGTTGAGGGGCCCAAACTTAAAATATAAATGTTTATGTTTTGTATATAATTAATATTTCCTAAGAAAATGTATTTTTGGATCTCAATTTGTCTGGATGTTCAGACCCAGTGTTTGTTTGTTTTGTTTTTTTTTCCATTATGTTCCTAGATTCTTTTTGAAATATAAAAAACATGTTTCTTCTTGAACTTGTGTCCTCGTTCACTTCACTCCATCACTCCATCACAGTTACTATGAGTTCATGTGCACGTCGCTGCAGAGTCACAGGAGGGGACGTAAGCTACGTAAATAAAGTGACTCTGACGTGGATTAAAATATCCTGTTTAGGTTCAAAGTCCCAAATCTTTCTCATTAGAAGGTTAAAATGAATCATGTATCACTTAAAACTGCCACATTTGATGCTTTGCCAGTGCACGGTCATAAAGAAGACGAGGTAAGCTCAGTGTAAAGTCTGATTTTTACCTAACAATGGCTCAGTTTCAACCAAAATGGGAGCTTGTTATTGGAAGATATTATTGAAGTATTTTATTAAAGGAGTCACTTGTGTCAGTATTGTGCACAAATGAGGTCATTTATGGTCAGAATGAGACTTTATTCACCTAAATATGCATTTAAAACACTTAAATATGCAGCAGAAATGCTTAAAAACACAAGTTTGTGCATGTGTTCTTCACATTAAAAGCTTCAAATTAAAAAAATGCATCCATGCTGATGTGATTCAGGTAGTCTTACATTTGCAAATAGACAATAGATGCCTGCAGTCTTGTTTACATAGTATAATTCTGTGATTTATTATCATTAAATATGAGTATAAGTGATGCACAATGGGGAATATTAATAGAAAGCAGCTCATCACCACACACACTGCAGCCTCTGCATTATATATTATGTCATACCTCTATACATACATATATATAGGTATGACATACCTGTGTGCTGGTTGATGTTGCACCGGTTTGTCGACCGGCTTTCCCGTCTCGCCGTGACGTCACGCATCCCGAGCGCTCTCCCCTCTGAGCGCGTGGTCCTCCTGGTCGCGAGCACATGGAAGTGAGGTCGAGATTTTTGGTGTCTGCGTGAGACTGCGCGACTGATCATGAGAAGAAAAGAAGAAAGGAGGAAAGAGGGTGGAAAAATAACGGAATATAAAAGCAACAAAGCAGCAAAGAAAACACGGTAAGAGCTCCTTTATGTCAACTCCTGTCGACTGCTTTCATCATTAATTAACTGATTGTTTTAATTATATTGTGAAGCCAGAGCTCTGATCTGTCAATCTGGCTGCTGGAAACTTCATTTAAAGGAGGAACAGGAGTTTATTTATCTATCTGAGCGTTTTTTTATTAAATACAACCTGTGTGTCTGTCTAGTCTTTTGTGTGTTAACACAGCAGAGTTTAGAGCTGGAGGTGTTTACAGCGCATGTCCTGTTAGTCTATTGTTGTCTTAGCTGATCCTCACTCATGAGATGTTTACTTGCTCTGCTCTATAATGTGGACTTTTCCTCTCAAAGTGCTGCTTCAAGCATTGTCCACCAATCTCTCTCTGTCTGCTGTCAGTGGTTTGGATCACAACATCATAACAAAACATGATAAAAATGCATCAGATAGTGCTCCACAGCTCCACGTTTTCTGCATAATGTGCAGCTTGTCTTGTGTGCAACAAATGATAAGGATATTTCTGATGTTGGAGAGCTGCATGTCTGACACGTGAGGTGCAGCGTGGATCCATTGTGTGGACTCTGGGTGGGCAGGACAGTGTGTATTATTGTGAGAAGGGGAAAGTGTGCTGTAAACTGGCTGACCTGGGTTCAAGACTCCATGACAACATGCATCCACCCTGCTGGAGTTTATTTGCACTTGAATCTGAAGCTTTAAAGAAAATGTAGATTTAATACCCAGTATATATAGTTTGGTTATTTCTAAAACACATCTGCACAGGGACTTTTTGTGTTAAAAACTGGGCGTAAACCACATTTCTGTATCACCAGCAGCACATGGAGAGCCTTTCTTTTGTGCAACTTCTTGGCAAATATTATCCAATTCAAAAGTTTCACAACTGTTCCTGTTAATATTTCATACTTTCATTGTTTGAATAGCTTCCAACTCCCTCAATATCAGCTGAGAGAACAAATATCCCACATTCTTTGAATGTAGAAGTTAGAAAGCTAAAGCTAATTAGCTTCAGGGCCGAAGCTAGTTAGCTTAGCTTCAGGGCAGAAGCTAGGTAGCCTAGCTTGTTAACTTGATACAAGCACACTTAACGCCAGTTATGTAGCGTTATTTGTCTCTTATACAACATTCAACATTCGGGACGACCCATCATGCTGTTAGGTTTTAATGTAAAAGCTAGAAAGCTAGGCTAATTAGCTTCAGGGCAGAAGCTAGTTAGCCTAGCTTGCTAAGTTAATACAAGCACACTTAACGTCGGTTATGTATGGTTAGCGATTAAGATAATCTGTCCCTTTTTTACAGTATTCAATATTTCAGAGCATTGTTCTGTTAAATTGGAATGTGGAAGTTAGCAAGCTAGGCTAACTAGCTCCAATTTTAGAGCAGAAGCTAAGTTAGCCTAGCTTGCTAACTTGATACAAGAACACTTAACGCCGGTTATGTACCGTTATTTATCCCTTATACAGCATTCAACAGGACCCGTCATGCTGTTAAGTTTGAATGTAGAAGCTAGAAAGCTAGGCTAATTAGCTTCAGGGTAGAAGCTAGTTAGCCTAGCTTGCTAATTTGATACAAGAGCACTCACTGGTTATGTACCGTTGGCGATTGAAGTTATTTGTCCTTTATACAACATTCAACATTCTGGAGCATCGTGCTGTTAAGTCCTAATGTGGAAGTTAGAAAGCTAGGCTAACTAGCTTTTGTTCAGAAAGAAGAAGCTAGTTAGCCTAGCTTGCTAACTTGATGCAAGCACACTTAATACTGGGTATATGGCAGTGATTTATACAATATTTGAGCAAAACTTTGTAAACTTTACAGCATCATGCTGTAAAGTTTACAGCATGATGCTGTAAAGTTTACAGCATACTTATACATTCAAACTTTACAGTGTAAAGTTTGAATGTATAAGTGTGGTTTGGTTATTTACAAGTCAAAAGACATCTACAGAGAGACTTTTTGGGTGAAAAGTGCAGTTTTAAACCACATTTCTGCATCATTAACAGCATATGGAGAGCCTATCTTTAATGCAAAATGATCCATAGTGTTTAAACTTCTTGGCAAAGATGATCTAATTCAAAAGTTTCCCAAATGGTTCCTGTTAATATTTCTTACAAACTGTCCAAACTGCCTCAGTGCCAGGTGGAAGAACAAATATTCTACTGTACCCGACGAAGAGGTAAGCGTGTTGCATTCAAGTAACAGAGCTGATTATCTTATAGATAAATAGGCAGAGCTACAACACAGCAACATTTCTCACGTTTCTGGGGGCTCTGTCATGTTGCAACCCCGGAAAGAGGTTAAAAAATGTTTATCATGCATGTGAGACTGTGCCGGCTATTCATCTTTAAGATAACTGAGTCAAATGTAAAACACGAGAGGCTCAAACTGTTTTCAGAAACGTGGATAAACATAAACAAACCATCTGTAGCAGCACCTACCTGTCAATCACAGCAGCGACTCTCTTAATTATACATAAATCTAAGCCTTGATATAATTTGAACAGGTGAGTTATATAGAAATTCACCCTCAGTACAGTTGTCATGAACGGAGAAATTAGCTACAGAGACCAAAACAGTTTTTTGTACCAGGCTGTAAACATGTTTTAACATGGGGGCTTATGGAGATTGACTTGTTCTAGAGCCATCCTCAAGTGGACGTTTGAGGAATTACAGTGTTTAGCGCTTCATTTCACAGTCAGGGAGGTTGCCACTTGTCCAAAACACAAAGATATTTAAGAGATAGTGACATAAAAACTAAGAGAAGAAGCAAATTTGTTTCATATATTTATACTTATTTGTGAGAAGAAGCAAATTTGTTTCATATATTTATACTTATTTGTGCAAAAATAGCGCAGAATATATAACATTTAAACATGAAACGGTAGGCGTCATATCACATCCGTAGATATTCCTCAGGTAAAGAAGGTATATTTCCAGCTTTGCTATGGTTACATCAGCTCTCTGCTTGTCTGGTACTTCTTGTGAGACCTCCTCGCTGGAGTGCTTTTACAGTAAATGTTGTGTATGTTCGAGTGTATCTAAGAGATCTATGTGTTTTCCAGACAAACTTACACCGAGCCAAACTTTCAGCGCCTCGCCACAACGGCTGCACACATACTTTTCAGATACTTTAGAGGCCCGGGAATACATTGGAGGTCTGCAGTTATGTAATCTGTGTTTTTCAGGGCTGGAAGCTGGAATAGATTAAACGCGGTTCATACTCCTGAAGTCAGAACTGCAGCCCGCTCGCCAAGCGTAGACTTTTCTCTCTGGCTGAGTCTTATTTTACAGCATCATTATTATCACATGACATCACTTTCCTCTTTGGGAGCGCGCTGCCTCATTTGCATGCTCTGTTTCTGTCTCTGAGCCGGCAGTGTGTGTTTTCATTGGCGGTGGATGTGTGCTGGCTGCCAGTGTTTTTAGTGTGACACGTGATTTTTAGGAATATATTTCTGAGGAATGTGACACGTGTGCTCTTGGATGTAGCTCCACGTACTTCTAAAATGGAATCCCCCCTTTTTGTGTGTGTGTGTGTGTGTGTGTGTGTGTGTGTGTGTGTGTGTGTGTGTGTGTGTGTGTACGGAAATTATGAAATTTCAACTTTTTTTGAACTTCAAATGTCTGGGAGGGCGTTACCCATGGCAACAGCTGACTGACATATGAGACCTGAGGTTGCTAGGAGACACTGTCAAGTTCTGTGATGCCCTAGTGACCGCAGCACATCCATACGTTGATACACTTATTTACTGTTATTTTGATCCCTTATACAACATTCAGCTAGTTTCCATTTGGAAAGTGAAATCTGCTTACTGAATGTTACTTTTAGTTTGTTATCATTTCAACACCGTCTGAGTTATTGACACACAGATTAAAATCAACACAGGTCCAACAACAAAATCACAAACAGGGCTGAGCGACAGCTGATGGTATTAGAACGTATAAGCTGGGTAACCATACATATTTCACCAATTAAAGTACAGGCGATGAATGTTAACAGTCTTTTTCATAATATGACTCAAATTATCTTAGATTTAAATAAGTCTGTATGCTTATGTACTGCAGACAGACAGAGAGAGACCATTTGGAGCAGTGCTATGGGGCGCTTGCAGCAATGTCTGGGTGTTATGTAACAGTACTGGTCCCTCTGGTGAGTGATGTCATTGCCTAACTTCATGTGCTTTTAAAATATATAATTTGATAAAGTAAAGAAAGAAACGATAACTTGTCAAAGTCTCTCTGACGTCAAACCTTTCAAGCTGTCGGTCCATCTGATGGGGAAAAAAAAGCTGCTGAACACTGTAGCTGGTCAGCCTTTTTTGCTATTATCAGTGCACAGTGTGGAGAGCATTGTCGTGTGCTATATTGTTAATGGTGGTCATCATCAAAGCAGGACGTACCGGCTGGATTAGAGCTCATTCTCTTACAGGCGTTTCCCTCTCAGCGCGGTGTGTGTGGACCTCCAACACAGGAGGCCAAAGAAGAGGGCAGGTTTTCGAAGCCAAGTCTTGGTGGAGGAGAGGAATGTTGCAGTATGCCAGCTACGACAGTTGACGTAGTTGTCTTTGATGTTAAGCTCTTAGCAAATCAAGCAGTTTGAACATGCCGTCTTGTGCCCTGGGAGCATTTTTATACATTAAATCATTAATAAATAAATCAAATAATTACTAATTGTAGCTCTACGCACCTCTATCGAAGGACAAACCTTGACTCCTGTGTTAACTCATTAAGAAGGACTGGCTCTGCGTCATAGTTTTGATTGATGGCACTAGCTACACACAGGTGACTCGCATGCCAAAAATACCACAAGCGCTTGCATTTGCATTTTGAGGCTGTTTGCAAGCTGTGTTACAGAGAGTGGTAGTGTTGAGCTTAATGGACAACATGTCCAGAAAGAGTTGGAGGGTGTACAGGAGAAAATCCATCCAAGGACTCACCAATCAGCGCCCGTGCACATTAACATCCGCCCTCCAGAAAAGAAATTACAGACCATCATTCACACTGATGTCCAGCCTTGAGTCGGTCCAACAGGACAATGAAACTGATGTCATCCGACCTTCTCTCTGCATCCGGACAGAGCTCGCTGTTCTTGAAGTTTTAAAACTGAATATATGACTGTAAAATGAACTGAACCTGATATCGTCACAAGCGCTTGTCCTATTATAAACATTCATGCTACCTCTATAAAAATGAGTACCAAAATGAGGTAAGGGACGTTTGTTTTATTTCATGTTTTTTTATTATGCTCTTTTAGGCCTTGGTGCTGAAGATAACCGCTGTGAAATAAATTATTACTTAGGAGATTAACCGGTTTATTGATGCCGGCGCTCCCTCACTCTCATTCACTGTCTATGTCTCTCTCTCTCTCACAAACCATCGAACACAAAGCAAATTAAACTTCTTTGTGTCACTATTTTGCAGCGTAAATTGTGAGTCAGACTCCGATTTAGAAGCTGGGTGGATGAAATAAACAAAGCCAGAACACAACAGGTAGTTTAGTCCATGAATCCACCTGGATAGTCTCAGTTTCAGAGACATTTCAGGCTGACTGTGGTACGTTTTTCTAAAAGTTGCATTTTCACGGCAGGTCTTAGTGTGTATCTTTAAATAACCTGTAATTTCAACAGCTGCTTAAAGAACGTTATAGAACATTATACCTGCTAAACAACAAAGTCACACAGTAAGACAAACAAACTAACAGACTGAGGCAGAGAAAGTCAAGCAACTCATGTTCTAAGAGTTAAAATTACTTGTTTTTGTTAATGGAGTCTGGTTGCTCTGAACCAAGTTACAACCTCCGCGACTGAAGTGAAACTGATGTGAAAGAGCCAGAAACTGCAGTTCCTCAAACATCCACTTGAGGCTGGCTCCAGAAGTGAGTCAGTCTCCATAAGTCCCCATGTTCAAATGTCCAACTTCACAGCAGAAATAAACATGTTTACAGCCTGGTACAAAAAACAGTTTTGGTCTCTATAGCTAATTCCCCCGTTCATGACAACTGTACTGAGGGTGAATTTATATAAAACTCACCTGTTCAGATTATATTAAAGGTTAAAGTTATCCATAATTAACAGTGTGGCCGCTTGATTGACATTTGATGTTACAGATGGCTTGTTTATGCAACCAGGCGTCATTCAGCCCGCCTCAGGTCCACAGATGATCCACGTCCACGCCACCACACTGGGCTTCAAAAAGTCTCTGACGTCACACATACACTGTCCATTCTTTATACCGTCATTGCTTCGAGGATGTTACTCTTATATCACATCCAGAGTTACAGTACTTCATCTTTTACCTCTTGAACTCGACATAATTCCTCCAGGTTTCCTTTTCTAAGCTCTGAATATCATGTCCCATATATTCTGTTCTGCTTGTTCCAGAGCTCAGCTGAAGCTTTGTCACACTCCTGTTAGGTTCAATACACAAACCCATGGCGCCACTTTTTATGGCCGTAGCATTATACTGTATGAAATGGAAAATTGAACATTCCGTGTGTTTAGTCCGTGTAATTCACTGGATGGATTTCATCCCATGACATCTCCTCTCTCTGCTCACACTACAAGTAGCCCGGCACAGTTTATGACATACTGCCATAAACACAGAGGAGGTCGGGGTTAGCCATCACTCATAAGAGAGAAGAAACATGAGCCTCAGCTGCTGTCAAAACAGCCCGACAGGTAGATGTTGGCACTAACTGTGTCACTGGTAGAAACGGTAGCAACATGAACGAGGAGGCAAACCCCCTGTTCCACCTCCCCAGGTCCTCCGCGGTGAGATGAGTCACACTCTGCAAACAATGTGTTTGATTTTACTGTCAGTTCACCTCAGGCGTGGATGGAGAGAGCAGACACAAACTGTTTGACTGACCTACATACTGTGTTTATGTGTCCTGCTGCTGTGCTAGCAGAGGGACTTTGAGTTTGAAAGGAAACAATCCCACACGTTTAATAAGCGGGTTTCAGAAATCCCATTGTTGAGCTGACACGGCAGAGGAGGAGCGCAGGACGGACAGACACCTTTTTGTTTGTCTGAAGCGGTGAAAGGTAAAAGCCCACATGTGCCGCGAAGAGGCTGAAGTGATGTCAACATGCAAATATGATGAGTAATCTGGTGTGTATTACCAGCAACCATTGTCACAATGAATCTGTAACGTTGGTGACTTTTTGGCATTCAAACAAAGCTTCTGTAATGGCTCTCTCCAAACTTAGGGCTCCAACCAACAATTAATTTCATTATCAATGAATCTGTTGATCACTTTCTCGATTAATTGATTTGTTTTTTGGTCCATAAAATGGTGAAAAATCTTGATAACTGCTTTCAAAAGCCTGAAGCTAACATCCTCAATCCAAAGATATTCATAGATGACTGAAGAAATCTGCAAATATTCACATCACAGAAGCTGATATCAAAGAATTTGGTCATTTTTTAAATGGTAATTCCAGTATTTTAAAATCTGGGCCCTAGTTTTACATATTTAGGACTCTAAGTAGATACAAAAAGTTTTGGGACTGGTCCACCAGCTCACCTTAGGCTGCATTCAGACAGAATCTAGCAGTCTGTTTTGGCTGTGGTGATCAGGGGCGTCCGCCAAAAACGCAGCAACATGCGGCGGCAAAAGTTGGATCCAGCTTTTGGATAAAAGCAGCCCGACGTCACGCTGCAGCCGCCAATCAGACGCTCAGACCGGTCAAACCTCCACAGTCAGCCTGAAATGTCTCTGAAACTGAAACTATCCAGGTGGATTCATGGACTAAACTCTGATACTCTACCTGTTGTGTTCTGGCTTTGTTTTTAGTACCCAGCTTCTAAATCTGTGTCTGACTCACAATTTATGCTGCAAAATAGAGACACAAAGAAGTTTAATTTGGGAGAGAGACATAGACAGTGAATGAGAGTGAGGGAGCGCTGACATCGATAAAGCTGGTTAATCAGCAAAATAAAAACTTATTATCCGTGAATGCGGCCTTAGCTGGCAGCCATGAAATAGTACATCCACTAAAAGTGTTTGTTTCTGCAAATTATAGGCTCACATTGTTACTCTAAGTGTCTGACAGCAAGCATCCCAACAGAAACAACCTTTTATATCACTTTTTTCAAAGCCACCAGACTCTTTGGCAATTCATTTAATGACTATTCACAACTTGGGGGTTAATCTGAGGGGTCATGAGATGATTGATGCCAGGGATGACTATAAGGTTGGCCCTTAACTCATAACCACTGTAGGCTTTAGAGACACTTAAACGTTAATTTCATTGATTGTGAGGTAACATGGTGTTGATGTATTGCTTTGCTGCCTTGCAGCTAAAGATGAGCCATGTTCAACATATGTGCTCGATGATCCCGTTTCATTTTTCAGACCTTTTGCATCTGTAGCTCAGCGAAATGAAAGTGTAAGCTGCGTTTTGATATCGACGTTAATGTACTGTGACGAGATATTCAATTGCAGCTGCACAGGTTGTTGTAAGTCAACCTAAAGAGCTATTTTAAATTTTAAATCAGCACATTTTTTGTGCATTAAATGCAACTATTTTTTTGCAGCGAGCACAGATATTTAAACAAAACAAAAAACCTCATTAACCTGCAAATCTGTCAGTGTCCAAGCAGAAAGAAAAGGACTTTTGTCTGTTGTGGTTTTCTCATTTAAATCTTTTAAATTTGCACACATGCTGTTGCCTACAATATGTAAAGCACTTCACTAGATATTCATACTGTAAGCAGTTTTATTTCTCTCTTTAGGGACATGCTGTGTGTGTGTGGGGGAAATGAATGAAAACACATTTTTAACAAGCTGATCCAACATCGGAAGAATGTCCTACACAATTTAAAAGCTCATTCATAGATTTTTGTGGCTTATTTATTTCCTTAAAGCTTAGGAAATTAAATTTCTGCTGCAGTCTTTGTTAATTTTCTGTAGAAATTGAGATCTGACACCTGCTTCCACAACACAGCGCTAAATGCTGTTAAAATGCCAACATATTTTACATAATGAAATCACGTCAGAAAATAGCTTTATTCGCGGTATTTCTGCTGTTCTTTTTTAGCCTATAATTACAGACTGATTCATCTTTATTTATCACACGGAGAAGCAGGCGGTACAACACAGGATCACATGTTACCAGCTGAGTTCACAGTGCAGTTTAATGATCATTAAAGCACCGTTAATGAAATATTAATAGTGTCGCCTCACTGCCAACTCTCTCCATCACTCGCTCATTGGGGGTCGGAGGTCATCCCGCTGTCTGTCTAGCAGAATTCATCAGGCTGATTAAAAAGTACCTGCAAAAGGTTAATGTAGTTTTTACTCCTGGAGTGAGGCTGGCCTTTGGCGGCGCTCGCTGGGAAGGTGAAAATTTTTTTTATTTGTCGCGTGAGGTCGTTTGTTTTTCAGGTGGGAACGGCTTTCTCACCTTTCCTCCGTCTTCTCCTGTTGTCTTCAGTGTGAAAGCTCCTAAATAAACCACCAGAGGCACGTCTGCTGCCGTCGTTGTTTTTTAAGGGGCGTCACAAGACATCCTTTGACACCTAAAACACAGCCTCCTCGTTCAGACGGCCTCGGGCCTGTCACTCAGGATCTCCAGTCGTCAGACTGCGGAGATGACCCACAATATGTCAGTCAGTCGTTTATCTTCTCGTGACAGGAAAGATCCATTAAGATAAAGCGAAGAGTAAAACGTAGAGGTTTGTGTTTACGCTGACATTTAAAGGTTTTGCCTCCAAATTAAATCAGCAGGATTGACTCGATTTCGGGGCGTTTTTATGGTGCGTTCACTTCACACTTCACAGAGCTCAGCCTTCGTTTTTCCTGATGGGGAGCCTTGGGCGCACAGATCCCGCTCCCTTTTGATGTGCTGACTGTCTGTCCCAGGGGTGGTTTTGATTGCCTCTTTACTCCCCTCCTATGTAAGTCAATAGGAGCCGGCCTGCCATCTGTGGGAATTGATACCTCTGCTGAATCATACTATTAAAGTGCTCCTCCATCTTCCTTTCCACTGTCTCTACCCCGTACCCTCTCACCCCGAGCTCCCCTCCTCCTCCTCCTCTCTCCCTCCCTCCCTCTCTCCCTCCCTCTCTCTCTTTCTGAAGCCCGGCTGTCTTATCTTACTGCTAGAGATGCAGGAGAAGTGTCTGCCAATTGGGGCTAAGGCCGTGTTCTGACCGAAAATAGCACCGCATTGCGAGAAGGGTCTGCATCGGTGTGTGAGCACTACCAGTACTGGTGAGGAGATGGAACATCAACGCCGTGGCCTATGTTTAAAAATACACCCATGAACTCCAGAGAGGGTTACAGTACTATAAGACAGGGTTGTACAACTCTAGAAAGCTATACCCTCAGTCTCAGTTATTCAATATGATGATGCAGTGTCGATACCAAATGAGTTTTTAGGGGCATTTCTGATGATTTTGCTGCATTTCTACATGCTCATTCTCTATGCTTATTTATTGTTGCCTATATTAATATATAACCTCTATCTAAGGCAGTATCACCATACTATTAGCACAAAAAAACGCAGGTTTTTCCATTCGTTTGAATGAGGTGAGTCCGTTTTGGCAGCGAACATGCGGTGGAGAAGTTTAGCCGGATCCAACTTTTGGAAAAACGAAGCTCGGCGTCACGCTGCAAGTTGCCAATCAGATCAGTCGAACCGTCCACATTCAGCTTGAAATGTCTCTGAAACTGAGACGATCCAGGTGGATTCATGGACTAAACTCTGATACTCTACCTGTTGTGTTCTGGTTTTTGTTTATTTCATGTACCCAAGGATACCGGTTATCCTTGAAAGCTGTAGTTCATAAACTTTTTGGCTTGTGACTCCTCTGAACATGTTAACCCTGACAGAACCAAAAAATCTGTCAGGTCCGGGTGTAATTAGCAGAAAAAAGTCAAATTTCTGTCTTTAAACTGTAATTTTCTTTAATCTTTAGCTCCCAGCTTGCCCACAAAGACACTACTGCAGCCGCTGCTTTTAACTACACCTGAATTATATATGTGTTTAAAGAAAAGGTTTGAAAATAGTTATCCAACTAAGAGTTACTTAGTTTAACCTCTAATGTCTCCAGTTTCCTTTGTAAATTGATTTAAAGTTAGAAACAGTTTCAAGAGTTCAAGTAGCTTTTCTTTTGTTTTTTAAAGTCGTCCAGTGATTAAAAGTCTAAAACAATACACGTAACTTTGTGTCCCTGTCCTCTTAAAGATCTCATGACCCTTTGGTGTCCCTTCCTCCAGCTTGGGAAACACTACTTACAGTCTGTTAAACTCAAATCTTCAAAAAAAGTTTCACAAAGTCAAGTAAGGCTGAGGTCATTTGGTCACTCGGTATGAAACCAGCTCCCAAACCAGGTGTTTATTTATTGGTGGCATTAATGGCAGCTCATAAATTATTCCTCAGCCTCTTCCCGTGTCACTTTTTTTCAGTTATTCTTGGAGGACAGTTGTGAAAACACGGATAGTGACAACAGAGGAACAGAAGCTGCAGCCAGCTGACACCTCCAGCCTCTAATGGAGATACAGTGTGAGGAGGAGGAGGAGAGTTTGTGCCACTGCTGACTTGTCACTGTGAGCCCAGCAGGCTCATCCTGGTCCTGATTAATGGAGCTGTCTGCTGGGCCTCGCAGGGGAAGAGCAGGGCTCTTTTCCCATTCACTGAAGCCCCCGTTTATTTGCCCACAACAGATGGGCCCCCCGGGGCCCCCGGCTCGTTTGCACCTCCCGTGCCTTATGCGCACAGCATCCTTCATCTTAATCAGTGAACAGGTTCCTGAGCACAGCCACCTGACCTACAGGTGACCTCTGTGATTCGTCCACCTTCACAAAGTTACCAGATACTCTAAAGACAACGGCTCATTACTCTGGTATTGTCAGGTGTAGACCGTGGGTTGTTAGGGTGTTCCTCTTTTGTCCGTACTCTGCAGGAGGACAACACACTGGCAGAATGACAGCCGCTCTGTTACTCAGACATTCGAATGGTAGTTACATGTGTGTATTTGTGCAGACGTTATATTTCTGTGGCTCCTGTCGGAGTCAGGAAAGGGTTGTTGCCAAGTAGATTTTCACATCCAAGGAATTTGTCTTGGTATTGTGGCGTATAACGGTACTGTACGGTGTTTCAAATAAAGAGGGATGTACTGAAGAATATTTCAACGTTATAAATGTCCAACCCGGACATATTCGGGGACTTTGTCTCGTGTAAACTATGCAGTGTAATCACTGACAGTGTAAAGAATGGATGTCTTATCTGTGACGTCACCAACAAGTGAAACTGGGAAATTCACCCTCAGTACAGTTGTCATGAACGTTGAAATTAGCTACAGAGACCAAAACAGTTTTTTGTACCAGGCTGTAAACATGTTTATTTCTGCTGTGAGGTTGGACATTTGAATATGGGGACTTACGGAGACTGACTCGTTCTGTAACCAGCCTCAAGTGGACGTTTAAAGAACTGCAGTTTTTGGCACTTTGGCGTTGACTTCACGTCACAGCCACAGAGGACGCTTGATTTCTATGTATCTAATAAAATTTTATTTTAAAAAACAGCGACAGAGTTGTAACAGTAACATTAAATATCCAAAATGTATGTCGTACTTTTTTCTTTTTTATTCCAATTTAATTGATTAACTGAGTTTTAGACTGTTGGTGTCTTAAAAAGCCACTTCAGGCTCCAAGAGTCATTATTGACTATTTTCTTACATAATATGGATCAAGTTATTCATCCAAAATAATCAAATAGTAACTGTTGGTCAACTCTGATCCACTATGCTGTAGTGCAAACTGTGCCAGCTACACACACTGATGCACAGAGCTTTTAAATTTGGACAAAAAGCAAATATATATATTGAAAGACAGAAGTTGGATTGGTGGATTGGGGCCACAACAAATGATTATTTTCTTTAATTCTGCGTCAGTTTTCTCAATTGATGAATTAATTTGGTCTGTAAAATGTCAGAAATGATAAATAAAATGTCTGTGCTGCGTTCAAATAGCTCTCTTTTGTCCAACCAGCCATCCAAAGCATAAAAACATTCAGTTTAATATCAAAGCAATCCAAGAAAGCCAGTAAATGTTCACATCTAAGAAGCTGAAACTGGAAAATTCTCAACATTTATGTTTGAAACACTGTTTTCAGCCCGTTCCTGCAGATGTAGATATAATATATCTAATCTATTGAGTGACACCTCTCCAGAGGATTAAGTTTCAGGAGCTCAGACGACGGCTCAGGGTCAAGAAATGCTTAATTGGATAAGAACAGCATGTGGTCGATCCAAACCAGATCGACGTGAAAGTAAAACAGCCAATTAAACATTTTCTGAACCGTTCACCAGTGTTTTTGTGCCAGAATGTGTCTGAATAAAACGAAGCACTTGTACTTGTAAATCTGATCATCAGATTCTGCCAAATGAGACAAATGCAGCACCAGACTGAAAAGTGCCTCGTCCCAGAAGCGTCTGTGCTTCTGCCATGTCTCATGAGCTTTTTCCCATTCGCACAGCAGATTGTCTTTGTTTGTCTGAGACTCAGGATGAATTCTGCATGTTGGATCTCGAAGGAGACAGTTTTGAAACTCCCCGTTAATTGTTACAAATGTTACAAATCGAATCCTTTTGTTTAACCCCCAATTGAATGCGTCTTATCCTCCTCTTTCCCTTTCCGCGGTGACATTGGACATTGTTTCCTCTTCCTGCTGATGGCTGTTGTTCTTTTCACTATCAGGGAGAAGCAGGACGGGGACTTTTACAGTTGCTGCTGATTCACCACAGATTAGATTGCTGTCCCCCGACCATGAGATTGCTTCGTTTCACTCTGTAACATTACATTAAGCTTTTACGGCGTGCGTGCTGTTACATATGGGTGTTTGGAGCTCAGAATATAAAGCAAAGGCTCTTTGATGCCTTATAACTGCTCTTTACATCGATACCAAGGCTGTGTCCAAAGCATTTGTGACAGATTTAGCAGATCACATTAACTTCCTTCCTATTTCCACTACAAGTTGACCCCCGTCTCTTCTCCGACTGACCCTGACACTCTTCTTACGTTAGCGGGGAGTAAAACTGATGATTCATTTGGTGAAATGTAAACAGCCTCTCGCAGCTCTCGCCGTCATATTTTATTTCTCCCCCCTCCCCCTTGCAGCACACGACTCAAGTTTCACCAAAGGGTTTATATTGCCAGGTGATCCGGCTAAAAAAAAAAAATGTCACAAGGGCAGTTTTGGTTGCTTTTTCTACAGAGAGAAGCCGTTTAAACGCTTGAAATCCAGCATATTTTCACACCTCTAACACCGCAACATTTGGCATTCGCTAAGCAGAGGTCACAAGATTAATTTGTTAATCCTGTCACCCCTCCATCTCGCCTTCATGGTTGTACAGAGGTGGGCTTCTCATTTAGGCTGTTTTCAGGCCAAATCAGGCGTTGGAGCAAAAATCGCCTCAGGGGTTTTTGCAGCGTTGATGAATGTAACCGTTAACCATCAGACAAAAGAAACCCAAAGGAAACCTCTTCTCGCTGTCACTATGTGGACTGCGATCCAGACAGATTTACAATCGGTTTCAGGCAGATTGACTGGTCTGTCATCAGGTTGGCCACTGCACTAATATCAAGTTTGAATATTATTACTATTAAAAGTTGAATCTGGCTTAACTTCTCTGAAAAATCTGCATTGACCGTCTATTTCATCAGTTTTATCAGCTGAAACGACGACTGTCACCAGATTTATCAGCTAGCTATATTAAGCTTAAGTTGCCTCCATGAGTTGGTTGAAAACTTTTTAATGTTGGTGCAATAGCAAGGCTATAAATAACCACCGGCTAGTATGTGATAATGTGCTTTTATGTGGCTGAGGATAAAACTAACAAGTCCCCAACTAAAAGTTGGTGATTAATGTAGAAGATTTGTAAATAAAGAAACTGCATCGTAGTTATACATCAGTGTAGAGCTTGTTATTCCTTTCCTAGCTTACTTTGTTTATATTTTCTGACAGTATATTTTCACTTTTATGACATCTCAACAAGTTTAGCGTGGGTTGGTCGAGTATAAACTTCACAAAGTCCACTAAAGGACAGAGTCGCTAACATTAGCCTCTGATATTAGCCGATATCTGATGCATCCAGGGCGGATTTCAACATTATTATTTATTTTTATGTATTTGACAAAGTGTAAAATGCTCAGTTAGGTTACTGTGGGTACATAGTAAGCTCTAACAGACTCTGCTAACAGAGAAATAAACGATTACTTTAAACTCTATACTTTGCATAGTATCATTCTTACAGCTTGATGCCGTCGTACAGTCGTAAAAACAGACGGAAACGATTTAACTGCGTAGTCTACTTATTCAGAGGTTACAAGTCAAGTCAAATTTTGTACAGCCTAAAATCACAAATCATAATTAGCCTCAGGGGGTTTCCCAACATCGTTTGTCATTAGGCCCTCCATCTGGGCGAGGGAAGAACTCCCATTTAACCCGTTAAACAGGGAAAACAAAACAAACCCCAGAAACGATGAATGAACATCATGAAATATTCATATTGAACAAATGTGGAGACATCAAAAGCTTAGTTATGGCTGCGAAGCTATGATTACAGTGTCACTGTTCAAGGGTTCGGGTTAGTTACTTGCTTGTGCGTGCTTTTGTACACCTCATTCTTTTGTGATCATGAATGCTACACCCGCAGCTGATCAGATGGCTTGTTGTCTTTGTCTGTAATGCCCTCACATGGTATTCCAGTCCACCTCCGTTTAATCTCTTTGGGCCCGAGCCAACTCTAAATGCACAGATCGCCTCTTTTCACAAGAGACAGCAGTGTCAGCAGGGCTGTGCTTCTCCGCTGAGCCCCCGAGCAGACCCCTGGGTCACTGTCTCCCATGCCCTGAAAAGGAGGTTGAACCTGTGGGACCGGCGCTGTAAAGTGGCCTGGTACTCATCAGCCGCTGGAGGTGTTTTGTCTAAAGCTTTTTCATTCATTTACTCTGCTGTGCGAGTGTGCCTTTAACATTAAACAAGCAAGGGCCGACGTGTAAATATTTAGCCTTCCATGTTTGAGAGAGTTCAAAGGCGGCTGAAGAAATGAATGAGGGCCATGCTCCGACTTCTACAACCCAGATAAAAGAAGCGGAGTTAAATTTCCATAAAGAAACTTCACAGTTAAAACCTACAGTTTCATTGTGAAGGGGGCAGCAATTAATCACAAACCTGTCTTTAATGTAGGACACCAGAGCTTCCCGGTTCACACGTCCCTTGAGTTTCCCACCACGGTTGTTGATTAATGTGCCTCAGATTCAAACTCCACCGTCCTGTAAAGCTCGGCTGGGTATTGGTTATTCCTCAAAATGACAGACAGAGGAAGGGTCTGAGAAAATTTACGGCTGAAGGGCACAAGAGGTCATTTTAGCCACGAGCGTGGTCGCTTTTGGAAAACTCAAGACTAGTGTCCGATATCCAGCCTGGTTCAAAAGGTCATGACCACTGACACCTTACGTGTGACGTCGCCACCATGTTGGCTGCCCGGCCTCTAATCTAAAATTCAGCAATTAAATTAGCCATAGAGACCAAAACTGTTCCTTGTACCAGGCTGTAAACATGTTTATTTCTGCTGTGTTTGACATTTTTAGGGACATTAGGGACTTATGGAGACTGACTCGTTCTGTAGCCAGCTTCAAGTAGACGTTTGAGAAACTGCATTTTTGGTACAAAAGACATGTTCGACATTAGAGGGGGATAGATTTATCGTGTCAAGTTGTTGGTAGTGTTGGAGAGGAGGTAGAGCTGGAGGTCTTCAGGAGGTTTTTGAAGGTAGAGATCTCTTAGGATGTTCCACCAACGGATATCAACAGACGGGAAAAATTGGGATTGTCCTGAGCGTACGGGTGGCAGAGCCAGGCGTCGTTCATTGGAGACGGGTACGGGCAACGTGGCCTTTTGGGTTGATTGACCAGGCGCATCGCCGTGTTCTGGATCATCTTTGAGGCCCGTCAGGAGGGTGTTACAGTAATCGAGTCTTAAGATGACAACGGCCTCGACCAAAAGTTGGGTAGCATGACCGGGCAGCCACTATTTCCACATAGGCTACACTTCACAGTCATGGTCATGACCTTTTGAAGCTGTGAGGAACAGTTAATATGATGCAATTTAGACTTCCTCATTTTGTCCCTCAATGAATTTAAAAACTCGCATGTTGAATGACTTGATCTGTCGGTGTGTTCAGTCTTGAAAAGCAGTTATAGATATCTTGTGTCACGTTGATATCTTTGGAGTACATGCCTCGACTGTTTCTGTTTCTGCTTCTTTCTCAGATTCAGCTGCTGCCCCCCGGCCACAAAACAACTACACGAAATTTCTTGTGACATTTTAGATAAATCAGACATACATTTATTATCTGCGGCATCGGGTGGTTCACGGTCAGGTCAAACAGGCGTCATAAAAAAATGTCAAAGCTGTCAATGGAAGAAGAGACAAAACGTTCTTCTAAATTCACGTGAAAAATGTGGCTGAATTAGGTGTTTTTCCTCCTCATTTCTCTGCTTCTGCTGAAGCCTAAAATGTGGAAAGACCCAAATTAAATCCTTTGCCTGATTTTTCTGCGGATGATAATGGTGTCATTCTTACAGCAGGAAATAAACACCCCTCCATCAGAATGTTAATGTGAGGCCTGGTTGTTCCATTTATTGGATTTGTGTGGGATGTTTCTTAATGACTGGAAGTGAAGATGAGAAGAGAATAAACAGGATGAAATTCCATGAATACCAGCGAGGACTGTTTCTACTGTCACGTCGCAATTTCACACAAATGTACTCGTTTTTTTTAAGAGGATGTCAGTAAACGAGTGCACGCTGTTGATGCTGATGAGTTCATTTATGAGGTCTTATGTGACCCCTAAGTGACTCGTCATCTGTCCTTTTGACTTGAAATGTGTCCATAGACTCCATAAAACCACGGACGTCATATCCGTGACGTCACCCACAGGTTTGCAAATGATGCCTGAGTGCTCAAACGAGCTACCTGTAACGACACCCACCCGTCAATCAAAGCAACAAGGCTGTTAATTATGCATAACTTTAGGCCTTAGCATTGGCTTGCTGTAAAGACTGAGCTCATTAGCATGGTTTATACCAAGCAACAACGTCCGTGGCTGTGAGGTGAAGCCAATGCTGAAGTGCCAAAAACTGCAGTTCAACAAACGTCCACTTAAGGCTGGCTACAGAACGAGTCCCCATGTTAAAATGTCCAACTTCACAGCAGAAATAAACATGTTTACAGCCTAGAACAACTGTACTGAGTCTGAATTTTGATGTAACTCACCTGTTCAAATTATATTAAGGCTTAAATGTATGTATAATTGGCTTGTTTGATCAACCAGGCGTCATTCAGCCCGCCTTAGGTCCAATGATGTAGACGTCTTTGTCAGTTTTTAGATGAGTCTAGAGGTGGAAGAGGCAGGACTGCCAAGATGCCCGGTTGTTAGATATTTATTACTGTCTGCTGCTGCTTTTATTGGTCAGAAGTGGCTCAGGCATTCACGTTGTTTTCACATCATATTGGCCAGTTTCCGACATCCAAGTTGTAATTACAATTATGGAAACTCAAGATTTATCTGAAAAACTTTCAGACTTAATATGTAAAAAGAGGCCAAAGAAGAGAACAAATATAGATGTCTAAAAATCGTATTGTACGAACAAAACAACCGTCGTTCTGATTACTGGTGATTATTCTGCAGATCTTTTCTCAAGTATTAACTTGGTCTGTATGTTAAAGTCTACAAACTTGGTCAATGGTGCATTTAAAAACCACTGTTCTTTCTTTTAGTGTGTCTAAACACTTTACTCATGCAGGGATTAAACCCCAACACTTAGATTAAAGGTGCAAAACATTCCTGAAGTGACATTTTATTTCTGAGAGATATTAAAAACAGTCAATTCTTTTACATTTTAGAAGCAGATCAGGTCATCAAACATTTTGACGTTTTGTTTCCTGAAAAATGTCGGTCGACTAATTGATTCATCAACGCTATTATCCTGTCAGTGTCAAGTATTTTTAACCCTCACATGATCTGCAACAACACAAGCATCTTAAGTCTTTCAGAAGTCATAAGCACATAGATCTCTCTCTACATCTCTCCATGTGACGTGAACAGAAGTTAATTGTAATCGTAGAAACCCAACGAAAGATCAAGAAATACAAAGCAACACATAGACTGATGAGTTAGATTGTCTTGTATCTTTAGAGAACATTAGTGTACAGTGAAGAAGTAAAGGATGCTGAAGGAGAAAACTTTATACAACCTGTGTCTTCCACCCAAAAGATTTAAACATTAAGAATAATCTTAGAAACTTGGGAAACATTGCTTACATCAAAGCTTGCATGCTCATTTTGAATAATGTTCCAGCTGTCAAGTGGCCTTGAAAATAAATGTGTATGAGCACTTGTTAGAAAATCAACATTCATACATTATTCATCTCCCCGTAGTCTGTGCTGGAATATACAAGAAGCATGGTCACTATTTCACTTTCATTGTGACAGATCTTTAATCAGGAGGAAGCTGCGAAGCGTTAACATCTCTCAGCTAGTTTCATTTAAGATCTTGTGTGTTTGGAGGAGGGGTGGACACGTCAGATATATTCGTGTCTTGATTGTTTGCATTCCTCACGCGTTGCATTCACGCAAAAATTACGGCTTCAAAATGAGCCGAACAAGCCAAGTTTCCGTCCGTCCTCTTTAATTTGCAGAGGTTTCATGAACGACTATCATTGTTTTAATTAAGGCCGTTTAAGCGTCGTAAGTTCTCCAGGCTGAATGCGCCTGTCTCGCTCCTCTTTGTCCTCGCTCCTTCAGAGGTGGGGTAGGGGGGTTAGCATTCATTCTGGATCTGCACCTGTTGATTGGAGCGTACGTCTTTCCCGTTTTACGTCTTGAATTTACAGCCCTCAGCTGGAGGGGACGACCTTTCACTCGGGCTCTATGGGGGGGGGAGTCGCGGCAGCTGTGATGACTTCACTGGCTCCTCGTGTAAAAAGACATCGATGAGGAGGTGGAGGAGGCTCTCTCTTTGCACCTTGAACCTGATAGCCGCCTGATTTGACACGCCGCCTCCATCAGCTGTTAGTTTCTGTCCGATTGAAGCGATTTTTCAAAGAAAATAAAAAGGTGTATTCATTTCTCCTCGTGGTCTCATTTGGATCTATTCATGTGAATCAAAGAGAGGCAGGAAGAGACCACTAAAATGCCCCCCAGCTTTTTCATATGTGTGGTCCTTGGCAACAGAAAATGGACTCTTATGAGGCCAGCAGCTGTGCGAAGAGAAACATTAGCAATGCTGACTCATTACAAAGAGTAGCTGAACAGTCTGTGCCAGTTTATTTCTGGTTTTGGCAGAGAAAGAGACCCTTCCACTGGATGACAGAGGCTCACTATGAGGAGAAATCTCTGCTTTGTAAATGGGATCATTTTAGGAAGTGGCCCATTACCGTGCAGCTCCTCTTGCCTGCTGGCTTTCCTCTGGAGCAGCTGTCGGTCAGTGTGTCAGTGGGTAAATCTTCAAAATACAGATTGCTAATGAGGCTCGAGCTCTCGAGGAAGACCTGGTCCTGAACTCACACATCTTAAAGTGGCGAGGTTCCCCCTCCGGGAGCATCTGAATATTTACATACGTCACATAAATTCAAGTACACTCATTGCGTTTACTAACAGTCTTTGCTGACTAAGTCTTGAGATCTGGCTCAGGAGGTCTTTCTCGTAACAGGTTGAGGTCGGACCTTTAACCTCACTCCAGGATTGTTTCCGCCGACTGTCGCCTTCGTGTTTGTCAGTCCGGTTCAAGAGGTTTTCGGGTAATGAGCTTGTTGTCGATGAAAGACAGGCCGCAGATCGTCTGCGCTAGCATCGACACTGCTGCACATTCCTGCCGGTTCACGTTACAGCGGAGATCTGAAGCAGCTGGAGTTCGACAAGTTTAGTAACCGGTGACTCGAATGTGCTGACGTTGCTTTCATTCAACTAGTTTGAAGCAGCTCATTGCAGATCTACCCGATCCTCCATAGCCCAGCACGCAATGAAGTTGAAGAGAAACTTTTGAGACTTCGTCAAGGTGGGGACTGCATCTGTCTCAGTCCTTATCAGCTGTGATGCAGTCTTATTGTGTGCTAACCGGAAAAAAGGATGAAGAAGAGCTGACTTCGTGTTGTTCAGGTGTTTTACTGTGGACAGTTTCGATTGGCATTTTGGTATAAATCAGTGGTTTCCAACTCAGGTGTTGCTAGATCAATCTAGAGGGTCATCAGATATTACAAGGGTTGGGGAGGCTGTCAGACTTTCTTCTTATCTTTGCCCTTTTCTTGTAAAATAGCAGACAGTGACGCCTCAAACAATATCCGAGTAAAGCATCTAAAAAGGTAGAACCACTCTCTGGTTGAACTTCAAGACATTTGGCGTCCTCTAATAAGGGGGTTGCAAACCAGTTGGTTGGTTTAAAAGTTTATTTTCAACCTTGGAAACCACCGTTGATGAAGCAATCCTTTTTTAATCAAAATGGATGAAAACATGGATCTACAACTGAGAAAACACCACCTGCTTACAAAAGTCTCAACGTATGGAGATTGTTTCTTCAACTTTTGTCTTTTGGATTTAAATGTTTGATATATGTTTCCTGGATTGGGGTTAAGTTTGAGTAAACACCCATTATAACTTAAATATATATGCATGAACAATGAGAATGGACTGAAAATAAACAGATGAGTGGACAGACGAGTCAGAAATGGTAGTTTATTGCTTTTATCTATGGAGGATGGGTAGTTGGAGAGTAGCCAGACTTGCATCTCATTCTTTGCACCTCTGGTCATTTTCCCTCTTTGGATAATAAAGTTACATTTGATCTGATTTGATGTTGGATAGTAATTCCAGTCTAATGTGTTGTGCTGGTATCGTGGCATTAGAGTTTTTATGGACGGCAGCCAGCCAGTTCCCTGTGTGACCTACTGTAGACGAGACTTCCCCTCCGAGCGCCGTTGTTATCAAGTGACTGACCTGGTTTAATCAACATCAGATGAAACGGGATTTCCCACAGCGAACCAAAGTCACAGTGAGAAATGTCATACAAGCTCTCCTGCATGCCTCCATGATTTAATAGCAGTAGCTGCTTATCATGTATAAATAGAAGCGGTGCATAAATGAATGTACACCGTCAGGTTCAGATATGAGAGTGCAGCGACTGCCTGTTCATTCACCGTGTTCACATGGCGGGCTTTTTTCCTCTGACGACACACTCAAGGGTGTGAAGCTCAAATGTCTTATGGTATTAAGGTGTTAAAACATTCCTAGCTAACGTTACCGTGTGATGTTACAGGTATATATTTGTATAGGATGAAATTAAAAATATCATTGCACATCAGGAACTCGTTTATTTGAGCCTGAAATGTCACAGTGTAACGTTAACTTGCTGTCTCTTCACCTGACCTCAAAATGTTTGTTACCGGGTCATATTTCAAGGTTATTGTGAACAGCTAACGCTAGCATTCAACTGCTTCCTAACATTACCGTTGGATGTTGCTGCCTTGATCAGTTATTTTTTGTGTTTTAACTCTGGTGTTTTTAGATCTGATCAGATTTGATGTTTAGATCCAAACTAGCACAAAGTCACAAAATTAGACTAACTAACTAACGAGCAACTGGTCTGTTTGTGTCAACTGAGTCTGGTGACTTTGGACAGAGCGATTATATAGCATCTATTTCTGATTTAACAAAAAGGTCTTTCTCTAAACGGCCTTTGCAGACACTAGACACTAGATGCATAGTTAAGAGGTCAGGTCAAAGGTTAAGGCCCATAGGTGGGGTATCCTAGTAAAGGAATTTCTCTTATCTATCTGTCCCTCAGACTCAAGTTATTTTGATTGCATGTCTTGGGGTTAGTTATTCTGTTTGCATGTCTTGGGGGCATGACCTCCACCGTATATAAGGGCTTGTCCCGCATAGATTAGGAGAGTCTCATCATTCGGCCAGGGGCTCTCCAAGTAACGTTTTACTTGTTACGATACTGAACTTATTGTAATAAATTTGTTATACAACTAAGACAGTGTCGGCGGAGTTTTTCTTCAAACATCTTCAGCTGCATCGCCACTGAATATACGACACACTATAACAACATATGTAACAACATTAGCCTCTGCGGAGGCTGCAACACTCTAGCTGAATATCGGACCAGTTTCAAAAACTGATTCCCCAAAATCGTTTCTTTAAAACATGGAGCATCCCGAGGTGTTTCCGGCCTAGATGAGCTTTATAGTCCCTCCATCACGCCCTGGGTCTCCTACCAGTTGGATATCTGCAAAAGAAAGAGGCATCCTAATCAGATGTCCGAACCACCTCAGTTAGCAGTGGCTCTACTCCAAGCTCCTAGAGATGTCCGAGTTCCTCACCCTATCTCTAAGGCTGAGGCCAGTCACCTTGCAGACAAAGCTCATTTCGGCCACTCGCATCTGCGATCTCATTCTTTCGATCACTGCCCCAAAGCTCATGACCATAGTTCAGGTTCAAGTTCATAGTTCAACCATAAAAACCTGGCCTCTAGACTTTCACTATCCATTGTCTTTTCAGCAGTATAATTTAAGATCTGAGCATGACGTCATAGGAAAACGGTCGCCGTGTAAATATGGTGAATAAGAGCTGCTGCATACTATAAAGCTTCATGTGACTGACTGCCAGTGAGTTCATCTCCGTGCCAGTTTTAGCCAGGCTGCACTCGATACCAGCTCTCCACAAATAGGGTAAGATCACGTGAAGGGGCAGCAGGGGCACGGTGCCAGTTGGGTCGTGTTGGTTACAACCTCGCCCACATTCTTATAATTTTCTGTCAGCCTCCTGGAAATACATTTTCCCTGACACATGGTGTCCCATCTTTTACAGCCACTCAGCTGCTTAAGAAGTCAACCTCTGTGTGAACCATGTAATGTTCTTATAATACACCCGGGACACTGATGGAAGCACCAAATAGTCAGCAGTAAAAAGACATGGAGCAGGAGTTCCTCCTCTATTTTAGTCGACTTTATACTGTATAAGGCTGGTTGCTTTCATTTTGTCTTGGTTTTCACTGGAACATACTTGGATTTCTGTTTAAAATTTATTTAAAGGGGCATTCATTCATTCATTCATTATTTATTTGTTTTTAATTATAGGACATGTAGGATTTTTGTGGTTTGATACTAGGGACTAACAGTCAGGATATATTGCCTCGTATTGCATCATACTTTTTGCTAGTCAAGCAAGTCCATGTCCAGCAACATTATACAATACTCAATCATTAACAGTATAAAATATGGACGTAGTCTTCATGACGTCGTGGTTTCAGAAGAGTGTGGTGGCTCTGGCCACCGCCATCTCCTGGCTAATCTGAAAATTAGCAGATGTGCATCATCTGTGGGTGACACCAGCATCCAAACTCTGTTTATTAATGGAGCAACAATGATTTTGAATCCTCAAATATAGTAACAGCTGTGACGTGTACTCTGTATTTGAAGGTCTTCATGGTCAAAACAGCTTGTACATGTATGTGTGCGATAGAACATTCCTGTGATACGGCCAACTCTGTGAAGGTTTTAGAGGACTGTTCATTCAACTTCTGGTCAGAGGCTATCGTTTGGTGCTGTTGAGGTATTTCTAATATTTTATCCACCTTATATTGTATATATCAGTGATGGTGTTAAATATTAGAAATACCTCTCAGTATTACAGAGGTTCACACCCGAACTAGTCAAACAGTTGAATCTGCACCTCTCTTGCGGTAGGAAAACAGAATACAACCATCTCTTCTGTGTTGTTGTTGTTGTTGTTGTGACCTCTCGGAGGCTTTTGTCTCACCGTTCATATCACATATACTGGGCTCAAAACAGGAAGGAAGTGGTAACGTAGTAAAGTTTGATTTTGATTCTCGTTGCTTAATTTCTTGCTTGCTTTGATCGGCTGGGAGGGGCAAAGTGCGACATTGACGAGCGGCTTATGCTGAAAAGTCGAGAATATTTGAATTTTTATGTGTGCGGCTACAAAACACGCTAGAAAAACGCGGCGTTCACCAAGGCATGGCATACCACAGGAAAACAACAGTTGGGTTGCCAACACATTTGTGGGGTGTGATTCATTGCGGTGTGTGATGAATCATGACTTTTGAGAGAAGAAAGGATACAACTCGCTTCTTACAAGTCTGGTCTGGTCTGCGAACATTGCCAACATTGTATGATGTAGATATTGACTATGACTCTGCTTGAGCTTACGTGTAGCATTTACTATTATCCCAAAAGTTCCATATCCATCCATTTTCTTCCTCTTATCTGGAGTAGGGTCAGCAGGTTTAATAGGGCGTTCCAGACGTCTCTTTGCCAGCAAGACATTCCAGCTTCTCCTGGGGGATCCCGAGGCGTTCCTAGGTTAGATGGGCTTTATAGTCCCTCCAGCAGGTTTTGGGTCTACCCAGGGGTTTCATCCCAGTTGGACGTGCTGAAACACCAAAGTATGGTAATCTGATGTCTGAACCACCTCAGCTTGCTCCTTTCGACGCAAAAGCAGCTCCCTCTGGACGTCCCTAAGGCTGAGCCTAGACACTCGGCGGAGGAAGCTCTTATTCTTTCGGTCACTGCCCAAAGCTCATGACCAAAGGTGAGGGTTGGGACATGGATGGACTGGAAAATCGAGAGCTTTGCCTTCCAGCTCTCTCTTCCCCACAACGGTCCGGTGTAACATCCGCAATACTGCTGATGGTGCACCAATCTGCTGTTCCATATTATGCTCCATGTAAACAAGACCAGACTGGTAGTTAAAGGGTTATGGTCATGACCCAAAGCTCATAACCATAGGTGAGGGTTGGGACATGCATGGACTAGAAGATCGAGAGCTTTGCCTTCCAGCTTCCTAAACTTTCATTTGGCTTTAAAGCTCTTTAAGAGTGGAAATGTGGGAACTTCTATGTTAGCAAGTGAATTGTTCTTCAAGAAGTTAGTTTAGAGCTTTGTGATCCCTTGTATCTCCTATTACACACTCACAACTCATAGTGAGAGGAGCGTCTCATTTGCAGAGTTGAAAGTATTTTTTCTTGATAACTCGCATCATGAAACTAAAGTTACCTCACAAACAGTCATGTCGCTACTTTAACACGTTCTTTCTCTGTTTTGCAGGGCGGGTGGTGGTGGTGGTTGTGTTGCAGACCCTCATGCAGAAAAGTTTTTATACTGCAGCTGTCGCAACTCATGGACGACTTAAGATACTGATCTGAATGGGAAGGATGCAAAGGTGGAAGCAGTCGGTCGGTGTTGGATTCGGTTTCACCGAGTCTTAATGGCACACACACATTCACCCTCACACACACACACACACACATGTTTTTTAATACTATCCACTTCCCCCTTTCTTTGAGAGGACACAGATACACCCTGAATGGGCCCCTGTGGTGATATACATTGTGGTTGGGAAGTACCTAGTGTTACAACTGTCATGCTGGTCCGCTTAAAGGGACAGTGCTGATCACTTTCACATGCTCTCCGTTCAGGGCTTTAAAACATCCATATAGTTGCATGTTCGAGTTGACACCTTGATATAGTGAGTGAGCAGTTTTGTGTGCAGAGTTTTTGTTGTTGTTATACATCAACGTTTTTAAATGATCAGGAATCATCTCACTTGAAACACAGTTGACGCAGACTTCAGTGACTTCGTATTGACATTTGTTTAATATTCTTCTTTTAATAAAGACATAAATCGAGTAGATTTTAAAGGTGTCGTCGTGTCTATAAAGCCCATTGTCTCGTGATAGAAGAAGCAGAAGTTCATTCAAGTTTTCACAACTTCACAAATCTATATTTGCTGAGGACATGAGACTATTGGGCTACAGTACAATGAGAATTCGTGATATTGTATAAATGAACTTGAACCACAGTGGAAAGAGGAATGGAGTTTCTTTTGCAATAGTTTCTTAAAACCGCATCATTCTTTTACTTGTACTTTCTGTTTGCACGCTGTCTGTATCTTCAGGTACTTTGCACTGAAAGAAGCCTGTCTGAATAAATGTTTTACTTTGGCATATGTTTACGAAGCGAGTTTTTTTTTTTTTTCCCCAACAAGTGAATTCTCATTACACTGAAACTGGTCCTGGGTTTGTTCTGCATGGCTGCCTCCTGTTTACAGCTGCAGAGAGTGAAAGCGTTTAATCTGTACATGAGCTCTTCACACAAAGGTCATTTATACACTACACAACGCTGTATGTGTACTTATTATGAAATCCTAACCACAACACGGAGGTATTGCTTATGAATAAGGTGTTTCAACTCATGGAAGTTGTGAAAATGTCTTTTATATCCGCTATATAATTTTGGTGGTCACTCCTTTTTACTGGTAATAAAACAGTTTACTCACCAGAGTAATTGCTGAGCTGTGGGAAGTCAGCGCCATTGTTCAAAATCTTCTTAGACCAGGTTAAACGTTCAGTGTGCTCGAGGTAGCAGTGGGGGAAATTATTTACTCATCTTCTTCAGACCATTAAAGTAAAACCACAAACAACAAAACCACCACAGCTGTTTTAATGTGTGCGTACTGTCGTCCTCCTCTAGGAACTGGCATTGCTCTTTTGACACTGTACACAGCTTAAGTCGACCAAAACCGGAAAAAAACTGTCTGTGATGCCTTCGTTAACACCTTCAATAATGGCTGCGTGGCTCCCCAATCATCTTCTAGATTCGTCGCGCACCCTCAAGTTCGCTTTCTTCTTACTGCTGGTAAAGTTTTAAAGGAGGCGTAAGAAGGCAATCATCGTTGAGTAGCCGTGTGCAAAATGTGCAGACGTTCCACATCTTTAAAGACGTGCACTGAATCGATTTAAACGCAGTTGTGTAATCACAGAGGTTTATGCAAACCGGAGAAAGTGAAGGTTTGAAACCTATTTGAAATATTTCTTCTTTACCATATTTGACAGTTCTGCAGCTCAGTGAAAAATTATTACAGATATTACAGGTTCCTTCTGCTGTCAGTTTAACCTCTAAATAAAGTGATGGATAATCTACTGTTGACCCGTTAATCTGTATTTACAAGATCACTTTCTGGTAAATAATCAGATCACTTAGATAAGATTAGCTGGTTGTCTTAGCTTAGCACAAGACTGGAAACTGCTAACCTGTCTACAAAGTTGTCACTTGGTAGAGCATTCGCCCCATGTACAAAGGCTCAGTCCTTGTTGCGGCGGCCCAGGGTCCAAATCCGGCCTGTGGCTCTTTCCTGCATGTCGTTCCCCGTCTCTCTCCCCACATTCCTGTCACTTTTCAAGCTGTCTCTATCAAATAAAAGCTCAAAAAGGCCAAAAGATATCTTGAAAAACAGCACCTGTAAAGATTTGTTTAATCTGTACAAAAACTATAGAACAATAAACAATAGTTCCAATTCTCCGTGTTATGGGGGATTATTTCTGATTATCTCTTGTCTACGAATAATTACTTCCTGGAGTCTCTGATGGTTATTAAGCCAAGAAAACATCGCCAAAATAAAAGTCTAATGGTGTCGGCCAAAGTTTGAAACAGGAAGATCCAAAGAATGATTCAAACAACTGTTTCTATTCTAAACTAAGCTAAGCTAATTGGCTGCTTGCTAGTGGTAGTTTCATATTTACATGTAAAGTCAAGTAAACTGTATGTCCCAAAAAGTTCAGCTTTTGCTTTTGCTGGAAATATTCACTCTCACATTAACATGATTCAGTGTGTCCTGTAGATCAGAGGCTTTGAAATAAAGTAATGCTTCTCTGAAATATTCAGTTAAAATAGGGAAAAATACTTTTTTGTTTGACCTTTCCATAATCCACAAGACACATGCAACTGGTTCCCCTTTTTTAGACGTCTCAAATGTCATCATCTCTGGTTATCGCCACATGTTTCTAAAGTTCACTAATCCGCATGTTACCGTGTGTTCAGACAGTCCAAAAGACATTTTTTTAATAGAGCGTTATATCTGACTATTTCTTTGCTGAAAGCCGCTGCCAGGCAACCAGCAGTGACTCCAAGAAGTTATTGCTCATGTCCAAGAAAAAGCCTAAACACACCTAAACTAATATAAAACAGCAAATAATTGTTTTTACATGTTTACAGTTCACATGAGATAAGATCGACTTTATTGATCACACACTGGGGAAATTCACTTGTTACAGCAGCTCACAATATACAAGGTGGATGACTAAACATACTTGGAAATAAATAAATTGGGGCATCCTGGAGACGTCCGAAAGGCTGCAGTGACCCGGTTCTGACTCCAGCCTGTGGTCCACGGATGTTACCTTTGCTGTGCGCCTCTCTCTGCTTTCCTGTCTGTCTTCAGCTGTCCTCTCTCTGTCTCTGTGATGCTATACTCCCTCTGTAGCCTCTATTAGATTCTCCATCTTATTGTGGAGAGATCTTACGTTCCCTGTGATAACAGACCGTTTGCATGGTCTGTGCCTCATCTAAGTCTCTTTACAAGGCAGTAGTACAGTACTCGGCGGAGAGGTGCCTTGCTCAAAGGCAGCTGAGTAATCATTTGACTGTCTGACACTTGGTGTGTGCAGGTGCAGTTGCTGGCTCGTGTCTTGGACTTCACACTTCATCCCTCTCACTTCTGTCAGTCCAGCAGAAATCTTTGAATGTGGTCAGCTGAGCGGTTAGTCATGCTCACTGGACTGGATATCCGTCCGCCACCGTCCCTTTTACAAACATCTCTTACCTCCACACACACACACACACACACACACACACACACACACACACACCTACCTCCTCGCTTCAGCTTTAACTTTAAACACTCATCCTGAGCAGTTTTGGTTGTTCTCATAAGGAAACTTTTACAACTGTACAGTACCAGGTCCGTCTTAGGTTTTATTTTCGATTGCTTTCATGTGAAGCGGCGTTTGGATCATGGAAAAAAACAGAGGAGGTTAAACAAACATAAACCTCATTAAAATAAACCTCTGTCAACTCCCACTCCTTCTTTCAGAGCTACAGGAATGCACCGTCGTGCTTCAGATCCCACACATTACTGCTACAGAACTTCAGGTAATGAATGAACCGGGGATACCCACCCAGCAACCAGGAAACAAAGACAAACTGCTGCCCTCACTCCCAGATTGGTAAAGGATGACTGAGTTTCCCACCACAGTGCCACCTGAACATCCTGCACGTTTAACACACACTGGCACACATGTACACCCAACTCACTATTCATCTGTAAAGAGAATTTATTTTATGTCCTAAGAGGTCTAGTTTTTAGTGTCTGTACACCCACTGTGTTTATTGCATCTTAACTTTTATTATCTATCACGTATCGTCTATATAAAAGTAAGATCTTTGTGTTTTATAGCCCAAACTGAACCGTAAAGGACCTGAAAACTTATTTTCCCAATCAGTTTTTTACTACATGAACACAATGTAGTAACAGTTGTGGTTATTCCATGCAATAAATTTGATAAATGTCCATATATGTCCTTTCTTTCCTCATTTATTTGAACTGGGTTGAACCTCCAGGCACCAATCAGAGCTGAGCAACATTTGAATCAAAATGCAGCGACACACCACACCCACTCAGAAAGCAAATTAGATGAATGTGAGGAAAAGAAAAACTCTTAATGAATAATAAACTTTGACTTTTGCATATGTAGCAGTAAATATATAGAAATACTAACCAAGTTTTCAGCAGCTTTGATACAAAGGAAACAGAGAGTTTATGATGAGTACCTGTGGAGTCATCTCTGGTTCTTACAACGTGCTGCGATTCTTTACGAGCCCAGTAAACCAGTTTAAACGTCAATTTAACTTAACGTGTCATCCTCTGTTTTCTTTTTTACTGGTCACAGTGAAGGACAAAGACAATGAAAAGCAGAGGAGAGAGTAACTGAAGGAGTTACATGAGTAGATCTATACCGCATATGCATGTACGGTAAATAAGAAGTGGGAAACAGGAAAACAAGGATAACAAAATACAACTACCATCACCTGTAAACATCACTATTACATGTTTGTTTCATCTGTACTAAAACTAAAGAGTAAACGCAACAATTTGCAATTTTTCAGGGATTATTTCTGAGCTATGAGCAGTAAGTTCTCCGCCTGAAGTCTCCATATAAGTCTGTGAACATCATAAAGCAAGAATCGCCGTAGGAACCAAGATCTCAGCTTGTAAGAACAACAATTGAAACAGCTGTTTCTAGTCTTTATGCTATGCTAAACTAAGTTAATTGGCTGCTTGTGGTAGCTTCATATTTACGTGTATGTCCCAAAATGTTTAGTGTTTGCTTTAAACATCAAACTGTTGTTTATACGGGAAAAGAAATCTGGCAGCTGTGGTTGGTTGTGGTTTCAAATATTACGGTGAAAGTACTGTTGTTTTTACAGTTAAGGTTGGCGTTTGATTCAGTATTTTACCATATAAATAGATGTTTTTTTTCCATGAAAAGAAACACTGTTTTTCCATATAATTGACACTAAAATATCATATGAATGCTGTGTGAGATAAAGGTTTTGCCATTTAATATGACCGTGTTTTACTGTACAATTAACAGTCTGTCTACTACTTTATTCTGTATAAATTCCTGTAAAATACATATTAAATAATTCAATTTTAACCATATTTAAATTTTCATATTTCAGGCTATAGCAGCTTGTACCGTATACAGATAATACGGGAAAGAAATACTCTCACATTAACATGTTAGATTCAGTTTGTCTAAAATATTATATAAATTTATTAAGGACACTTATAGATAAAAGCTTCATAGCATACCAGATACAACAGCAGACAGTGTATACAATAAATAAAAGACTAAATGCACAGCAACACATGCACCTTTATATTAAAAAGACAGAAATCAACAAACTGTATCCACTTAAAAACTCAAGCACCACTGTCTGGATGTAAACCTGATCAAGCTCAGCTCAGGATTGATCAATGCCACAATAACATAACTGTATCATATCTGTACATAAGATTTCATATGAATCAATACATAGCAAACATTTGTCTGGCACTACACCATCGTGGAAGTTTAAGAAGCATTCTTAAGCCGTCGTTATCAGCCACATTGAGCCTCTGCATATTATTTCATTCAGATAAAACTAGAAAAAAAAAGTATTTTTTGGTTGACCTTTCTGTAACCCACAGACATATGCAACTGGTTCACTTCATGGAGGTCTTAAAAAATGTCTACTTGTGACTGTCACCAGTAGACAGACTCCTCGGATTCTTGTTTAACGTCTTGCAACAACAGGTTGTGTTTCATTGAACCGTTCATTCATCAGACTATCTTGACCTTCTTGCAGTCATTCTCAGTTTAAAGCAGTGAAATTCACTAACTAGCTGATGTTAAATATGCTGTGGAACAATTTATTAAAATGCATTACTAACAGGCTGATTTGCATCAGATCTTTTCAGTTGAGGAAAATGTCCCGGACTGTCTGACCTCATCGTCAGTGGTCCGGCCTCGGTTCACGCCCTCTGCCTTTTGATGTCGCTCCTCTGTTTGTTCACCAGCGCCAGCGATCTGCTCTCTCCCATTCAACAATCTGCCACTTGCTAAATCCCTCACTCTGACTGGGCCGCAGCGGCATTGTTTCTTTACACCAGGAGGTGAGAAACATGCAGCCTCGTTCGCACCTCTGGAGCCTCTCGATCCTGGCCGCAGAGTTCACTCTACAGAAATCAGGTGTGACTTCTCACCTGCATTCGAATACAGCGCAGGGCTCCGGCAGTGCCTTCACTAATACACTGAGAGCAAAGCATCTGCCTTTATATCCACCTGGAACTAACTGTGTAAAAGCAGGAAAAGTCAACACCTACCTTCTGTTTCTCTGTACTCACCAGAGTTGTAGTCAAGACCACCTTAAACCAAGACCAGAGTGTATCAAGACCAAGACTTTGAGGGGTTGAAATCAAGTTAGGATCGAGTATTTAGCCTACTTAGGTAGTTAATGTACAAAAACTCTTTGGGTGAAGGTTCCTACATTGAGTCGCCTCATCTTGCGTCACCTTGCAGTATTTACAAACCGTTCTGTTTTCTTTCGGACGCTGTTCTGCAGATGAACTTTGGGTCCAGAGTGCTCTTTGTCTGAAACAAGACGGATTAAAAATGTAGTTGATCCCGACACTGAGGCCTTTAAAAAGTGGTCTTGAGCTCAAGACCAAGACTGATCTTAAGTACTACAACACTGGTGGTGACCATCTGAGTTTAAGGTGGTTCAATATGCAACTTACACTCAAGTGTGATGTGGAAACTCGAAAGCTCCAGTGAGAACTGAGAATGAACCGACATCTGTTGACATCTTGTGTCCAACAGTTAAACTTCAGTCGTTTTATAGTATAATAAGATCGACAATAAGTACCTGATTATTTAATGAACATACAACATGATTACTCTCATCTTTGAGAAGGAGGGAGTCTGAGGAATCTGGAAATGTTGTCAAACAACCTACAGGGGATTTTTTGGTTTGTATTTACTGTACCTCCTGTGGCGGAGTCTCAAATGTGAAACAATGATTACATGAGAAGCAACAAAAAAAAAAAAAAACACCCGAAACCATGATTCATACACAAATTTATACAGGAAATGGTGGAGGGTTACGGCGATGACAGCAGCTTTAAACTCAGCCTCAGCCAACTCAGTTATCTTAAGAGTTGTAAAAGTAAAAGTACATTGTTCATGGGAAAGTTTCCGCTAAAACCTTTATGAATCATCGCTAACAAGAACAATTAGCGATAAGAGGAGTTTACATTCGACATTGTTTGGTTACTGATTGATAAGTGGTCCAGACTGCGAGGCATCAACTTAATTTAAAAGCAAATAATTCAATATTTACATATTTTTAAACGTCTGTTTGCTTTATCACAACGAGCTGATGAGTCATGAATACAGAAAATTGAAGTACTGCTTCGACTGCTGCTGCTTAAAAAGTGAATCTTATGCAGTTGATCTTATCCGACTGTAGTGAATTTGGGCAGTGATTCTTAAAACTCATTGACAAGGACACACAGCTGAAACTGTGGAAAGGAAACCATAGAAGTATCATGTTAAAGTTCCTCTTGTCTTGACAGCTCTGCCAGCACCATAAAAGGAAAGAGCTTCATTCACAAATTTGCACTCTTTGAACCCTTGACAGCACGCAGCGACAACCACACATTGACTTGCAGCTCACACACACAAAAAAAAATGCACCGCGAAACATACGCGAACATACGAGTTCCTGCAAAGATGCAAATACAGCTCATGCATATGCTGAATATTTAGCTGCAAAACACTGCTACAAAACGTTTGCTTCTGATCTATTGCTTTCTCAATTTAAAGATAAAGTAAATCCAAATGTCTGTGAGGTGAAGTCAATGCAGAAGTGAACTGCAGTTCCTCAAACGTCCACTTGAGGCTGGCTACAGAACGAGTCAGTCTCCATAAGTCCCCATGTTCAAATGTCCAACTTTACAGCAGAAATAAACATGTTTACAGCCTGGTACAAAAAACAGTATTGGTCTCTGTAGCTAATTTCCACGTTCATGACAAATGTACTGAGGGTGAATGTTTATATAACTCACCTGTTCAAATTATATTAATTCCTAAAGTTATGCAGAATTACCAGCATGGCCACTCTGACAGGTAGGTGCCGTTAAAGGTGGCTTATTATCCACGTCTTTGGCGATTTTTAAATCAGCCTGGCGGTGGAAGAGGTAGGATTGCAGAGGTGCCTACACTCAGAGTCACTACACTCTGAACTTCAAAACAGCTCTTCAATAACCTGTGGGTGACGTCACGGATATGTTGTCCAATCTTTATACTGTCAGTCAGTAAATCACAATGTGCACCAGTATTTTTTCCATGACGTGGCTCCGTAGATCAGATTTCACAGGATATTATTCGCAGAACTTTATTTAATGGTACTAAAGTCAGCAGTCAACATAGTTTGCTGTGACCCACTAACGGGGCAGTATTTTTACTACTAAAGGTCAGTGAGGATGTAGTGAAGTAAAAATAGAGAAGGCATGAGTACGTCTTCATCAGCAAATCTTCAATTAAAATAGCTGCTCAGACCTCCAGTCATTTAATCCCTTTATCTAAAGGATCTGGTCCATGTTGACTACACTAATGTGCACATGTGTATGCACGCACACGTGTGCCTTTATGTTTGTTATCTCACCATCGAGTAATATTATACAGCCACCCTCACTACAGATTATCTCTCGGGCGTCCGATACTGCCCATAACTCCCTTAAACAGACAGTCTGCAGATTAAAAAGTGTCCAGGCATGCTGCAGGTGAGCAGCTAACCCAGCGTTCCCAGGCTCGCTGTTAAAAAATAGTCAGCTGTGGGAGGTCTCTGAGTGCCTGTAACTTGGCAGGAGTGCGTTTCAAAAGTATGCCCTCTCTTAAGTCAAACACCAGCACAGGCTGCTACTTGCTCCTGTCCAACTGATCTGCCCGCCCACACATGGGAAAGCACTTTCCAGGAATCATGCTCCACCGGTCTCCATGCCCAGCTAGGCACTTTTATTTCATTTAAACCCATCACTTTGTTTGGGTTAAAAAGATTCCTTAAAATAACATTCTGTACTGTATGGCACGGTAAAAGGCTATAAAGTTCCAACATAAATTTAAACAGCGGTCTTTAATCAAAGGCTTGGCTCGAAGTCACAAATAACAATGATACAACCGAAAGTGAATTCAATGCTGCTTAGCGCACCCTATACTGCTGAATAAGCCACAGTATACAGAGCTGTCACACATTGTATAGACTTAAACCGCTCTGTATTTCCAACGCACTATATCAAAAGACTCTGTTAGCGAGCCCCGCTCATTCCTGCCTTTGAAATACAGGCTCTGTCACGGACATGAGTGCTGAGCTTTTCACTTGTGCTGCATTTTAATGTGGATGTATGACGGAGTCGTAATTGGAATTTAGCCCAGAACAGTGTCAGTCAGTCAGTTAGTGCTATATGTGCAGTATGACTCCGGCTATCAAGCATTTAAATAAAGACTTGCCACGGGACTTGTGACGTTTGTAATGTGAAAAGTCTCTGTGTGTTTTTCCGCCAGCACATTCTTTTAGTAAGAGGAAAACATGGCAGATTTCCATATAGGATGAAGACTCATCTTGATGTGCATGGGATTATATTCCGACTGACCGAGAAGAAATGATAAAAAGAGTAAAATAATCCCAGAATATCTGCAGACAATCCAGACATGGCCCTTACATGAACTATTACGTCCTTTATAACTTTAAATTTCAGCCGTTTCAGCCAAGATTTGTCTAAATTGTATTTAAAGGGACAGACAGTTATTATTAGTTAGATATTATTCGCAGGACTTTATTTAATGGTATTGAAGTCAGCGACATAGTTTGCTGCAGCGAAACTGGAGAAACACCCAACCTGGCTCTGTTCAGAGCTCAGAAATACATCTACCAACAATGTGGTACACAAACAGAAGTATATACAAAAAGACGGAAGGAAGTCACAGTACCTGGCCACTGGTTGGTCTTAAAACCACAACTTGTTGTCTATTTCACTTTGGATAAATGACATAAACACATTTGGGAACTTGGGGGTGCTGGTAGGTACTTTTGGAGAGGGGCAGACTAGCCATTTCCTTTTCTATATTCTAAGATAAGATAAGCTAAGTGACTAATCTCAAAACTTTGTTATTTTTGTCTAGACCTTCTTGTCTCCATTTATCTCATGTACATAAAGTAATCTGCTGCATAAACCACATTTTAGCATCCTTTGCACCAATGTCTTAATACGTCTCAAAATGTTATTGTATAAGATCTACAGATTTAGTGACTAAATGACTGACTCAAAGATGCATTTGCATGTGTGTTTTTATTTATCTTAACACGTATGACTCCGGTTGCATTTTGACAAGATGTGAAGTGCCACATAAAAACTCAACAAGGTATTTTTTTGGATTCCAGAGAATACACTAAAACACTGCTGATGTCTGTGGAAAGTGTACAGCCATATAGGTATTGAAAAATTCAGCTTTGCTTAATCTATTTTGTTCAGCATCTTCACTCTGAGTCACGGTTAGGGGAAGTTGGTGCTCTCTTTATGCATATGTGCTGGTTGTGAAAATGAGTGCTGCTTTTATAAAGGTGCCATTTAGAAAGTGTACTGTCTGCCTTTGGGGCCTCCCCTGGTCAGCCAGGCTCTCAGTTCTGCTAAGCAAAAGTGTGCATCCACTCACTATATCGCTCTATTAACCTCACTGAACTTGTGTATTGTACTGAAGGGGGAAAATCATCACATCTGACTCAAGACTTTTGCCAGAAATGTACATTCAAATGTCGACTGGTATCTCCCCAAACATTGCTATTATTATCTTTTAACAATAATTACCATCAGAGGCGGTAGCAGATGATCCTGGAGGATGCACTGAAAGTGATTCACTCATACTCTGCTCTTTCCACACTAACAGCAGGGAGCCGACAAGTGAATTACCTTAGCGTTTACACAGATGCTGACATTTAGACAGGGCCATGAGAAAGGGGAAAGACAGAGTGATCAGGTTGCAGGCAGTGAATCATTTTGTTCGCCTCGGATTCTCTGTGTTTATGGTGGAGTGTGTTGTTATACAGCCCGGGAGAGGATGGCACATCCCTGGCTTGTCTGTTTACCTGCTGGGTTTGTGTTAGTGGGTGTCACTGCTGCTCTTTGCCCCCCACCTCCTGGGTCTCTCCCTGGGAATGGGTCAGCCGGTAAGGCTGTGAATGTTGGTTAAGCAAACTAAACATCACTCAGTGAGTGCTGCTTCTTGACAGCAGCTTTTTTTTCCACTGATGTAACTGAATGTAGAAAAACCTTTTTTCAGACATTTAAAATCAGAGGTTTAAACACACTGACACACACTTGTCTTCATTGATACTACAGACTCATGCTTTAACATTTAAATTGCGTTGTCTAAAGGAAATTGCATCATGAACTTTCAGAAGGAAGTTGGTGTGCACATTCACAATTTAAAGCGTGTCCTCAGACAGCCTTATTCAGATGTGTGTACACACACAAACACACACATATATACAGCTCAGTTAGTTCAGTTAGCTCTGTTAGTTAACCCTGTTAGTTACTTTGCTCTGTTAGCTCCTTTAGCTCAGTTAGCTTTGTTAGTTCAGTTAGCTCTGTTAGCTCAGTTAGCTCTGTTAGTTCAGTTAACCCTGTTAGTTACTTTGCTCTGTTAGCTCCTTTAGCTCAGTTAGCTTTGTTAGTTCAGTTAGCTCTGTTAGCTCAGTTAGCTCTGTTAGTTCAGTTAACCCTGTTAGTTACTTTGCTCTGTTAGCTCCTTTAGCTCAGTTAGCTTTGTTAGTTCAGTTAGCTCTGTTAGCTCAGTTAGCTCCATTAGTTCAGGTAGCTCTGCTAATTCAGTTAGCTGTGTTAGCTCCATTAGTTCAGTTAGCTTTGTTAGCTCCATTAGTTCAGTTAGCTTGGTTAGCTCCATTAGTTCAGTTAGCTTTGTTAGCTCCATTAGTTCAGTTAACTCTTTTAGCCCCATTAGTTCAGTTAGCTTTGTTAGCTCCATTAGTTCAGTTAGCTCCATTAGTTCAGTTAGCTCTGTTAGCTCCATTAGTTCACTTAGCTTTGTTAACTCCATTAGTTCAGTTAGCTTTGTTAGCTCCATTAGTTCAGTTAGCTTTGTTAGCTCCATTAGTTCAGTTAGCTCTGTTAGCTCCATTTGTTCAGTTAGCTTGGTTAGCTCAGTTAGCTCGGTTAGCTCCATTAGTTCAGTTAGCTCTGTAAGCTACATTAGTTCAGTTAGCTTTGTTAGCTCCATTAATTCTGTTAGCTCTGTTAGTTCAGTTAGCTCAGTTAGCTTTGTTAAATCAGTTAGCTCTGTAAGCTACATTAGTTCAGTTAGCTTTGTTAGCTCCATTAATTCTGTTAGCTCTTTTAGCTCCATTAGTTCAGTTAGCTCTGTTAGCTTTGTTAAATCTGTTAGCTCAGTTAGCTCAGTTAGCTTTGTTTAATCTGTTAGCTCTGGTTAACAGCAGCTGTATTCCTGCTACACTGAGCTGTGGTCACTCTGATCATTGTTGCCTCCCACGTCACAAACTACATATCAGTGATACCCAGCCCCACGTAGCGATGGTCCTGTGCTACTTTTCTTTTTTTTAATTTACTACAAGAGGAGGAAGCTAGCAGAACGTGTGGCTTCAGTTGCACTTTAATGTAGTGAACCACTTTACTCTGCGCGTGTATAAATGTGTCTGTATCTTGAATGGGGCTCTGCTTGCACACGTGTTTTGACTTGGCCACAGTTTTTGCATGTTCATCACCCCCACCTCGCACTTCTAGGAATGATGGTGGTCACGCCGTTGCAGAATGTAGAGCAGCTTCTTTGCAACATGAACCTAAAATAAAACAGCAGTTTCCTCTTTGCTTATAATGCACGTTTGTTTTTTATAGATTCACTATAGCCTTTCTATTTGATAATGAACAGCCTCATATAATGAGCCAGAGGTTAATATGCAGGATTAACCCTAATGAATTAAGGAAGGTGCATAAAATATGCATAATAAAAACACACAGACTGATCTTTTTAAAGAATAATTTAGGGGGTATTTGTAGGGGATATATCATGTACTCCCATGTGGCTGCAGGGCTCCAGAGGGTGTCAGCATGTTGAGGTATAATTTGCGAAATGTTGTAGTAGTAGACACCTCCCACCTCCCTGCAAACCCCCTCTTTGCACCTCCTGTCTTCTCCTGCAGTTCAAGCATCGGTTATCAGAATTGCAAATATCAAGCAGACCAGAATTATTAATGACCGAGCCTTTTGAAGTTTGCTCTGGGAGGATTCACTTCACAGGCAGAGTAGGAAAGTATTTAGCTTTGTGTACGTTTCCAAGTTAGGGAAGGTTGGACATCATATTTGTGACCCGGTAACAGTTTAGTTGAAGAATGTAAACAAACAAAATACATACTTAAAGGCTGGCTACAGAACAATTCAGTCTCCATAAATCCGCATGTTAAAACAGTCAGGAGGAAGAAGAGCTTCACAGTGGCTCTTCAGAACTGTCTGGGTGATGTCACGGACACAACGCCCATTCTTCATACTGTCAGTGGTATCAGAGCTAATTTAACATTTCCTGCTGATGATTCACATTAAAAGTACTCAGCTGGAGAAACAAAGGGAGGCTTTTATTGTGAAGCAACTACAGAAAATGTCATGTGAGTAATGTGTATTGTCATCGAGATAAGCACTGACTATTAATATCTGAAAAAGTAATAACAGGTCATTATTTTTTGGCATTTTCCCTAAGTCGGATTTGTTTAAAATATTACAGAGATGAATGTAACGAGGTCACAGCGAGATGAAGAGTTGCACACTTCAACTCTTCAGCTGTGATCAGTTTTGAGTAAGCGATTTATTAAAACAACGTAAGTTTGTTTGGACGTGCTGGTTGCCACGTAACGAGCGATACGAGAGTTGCATTTAAAACAGTGTTCGCTGTTACCGCAGTAACCATGAGTGTCAATTCAAATCAGGACTGAAATCCCAAACATTACAGTCAAAACAAACAAATTGCACCCTGTTTATGAATATTAAATAAGGAGGTCAAAGTAAAGGGTTACCTGTGATTAATTTCACAATGTTATGGTCTGAAGTTTGGAAAGTGCAAAAAGCTTTTCTGGGGCATGAGGGTGTGCACATATGCAGATTCGCCTCCAGTAATTTCACCGATAGTTCACGTTTTGTTTGAGTAGGCCTCTGTGATTCAGGCAGCATGGAATCTACTGACAGATAACAAACAAGAGACCCGCAGATGTCGAGATAATCTTCATCGAACATGACATCATAGGACTTCCTGATTCAATAGAAAGCGTGGCATTAACATTAATCTATCTATATTATTCAATAAAGAGCCATCACTTGACTTGTGGAGTCTCAGACATTGTGGAGACAACGAGAAAACAGAGAGCTCTCTCCACCCACTGTGTTGGTTAGTGATCTGATGGGCAGAGACCTTGTGACGTTAGTGCTAGAAAACAGCTCGAACTCTCCCTCACACACACACACACACACACGCACACACACACACACACACACACACACACACACACACACAGAAACCACAATTGGATCAAAGCTTGTAATTTTCAGCGCAGTGGCGTTTAGGCATCTCCCATCTAATATAGTGCCTGTTGTTCGGGATGAGTATAGTTGTGGAGAAGCAGCATAGAATCATGTGCATCCACAAATGACAGCTCAGGCCCCGAAAAAGACAGAGTTCACAGAGTGCAGCTCCACAGCGTCTGAAATTAATTCACTGTTTCTCCTTTTACTATCAAGTGATCGAATGCAGCGGCAGGAAAAGGTCAACTAAGAGAGAACATTTGATGATTCAACACTCGGTAAATGACTCCGTACACAGTGATGACTCTGGGGGAATAACGTCCTTGACCTCATGAAAAAGCTTTTATTATTTAAACTGAATAAATCAATTATCGTCTTTGTGCGCAGTCACAGCCGCGAGACGAAATGTCTTTTTTATATGCCACCACATTCATAAATAGGCTGATTAGGAGAGCTGTGGGTGTGAGGATCATGTGCTGCAGTGTGACAGACAGTGAATGGCTGGCTGTGTTAACTCACTGAGGAGGAGACTCCGGGATGCTGTGTACATGAAGGGCCCTCTGTGTCTCTGCCGTGCACACAAGTATGCATCTCATTACTAATTTTGGACTGAAATAACTCCACAGCTCAGGGTTTTTGGGCTTAAGGCCACCTCAGCTGAGCCCTGACCTGTACTGTCCACAAACTTGACCCTCCAACGTCATTCGTGTTACTCTCACTCCTGTGAGTACAAGCTCCTTTAGGGGCAGGGGAGGGGGGAGCAGCGTCAGGAGTTTATGAGTAGTTAGTATCATGGACGGATTACTCAATGTGCTTATCGGACACAGGCCGAGGGCCCCACGGGGCAGAGAATTGACTGTTGACATTTCTTGGAAAGTCAATCGAACAACTGAAAACAATCACAAAGTGACTCAAAACTACCACAAAAAGGCTAAAACTGATCAAAATGATGACATAGACAATCAAAATGAGCACAAAAAGGCACTAAACAACTACAAAGAGGTTGAAAACAACCACAGAGACTTAAAACAACCACAAAGAGAAGGTTGAAAACAACCACAGAGACTTAAAACAACCACAAAGAGACACCACAAAACAACCACAGAGACACAAAATAACCACAGAGACTTAAAACAATCACAAAGAAACACAAAACAACCACAGAGACACAAAATGACCACAAAGAGACACAACATGACTACAAAGAAACTTGACATGACTACAAAGATGCAAAACAGCCACCTGCCCCTGCTCTCTCTTTGGACAGGTTCAAATACACACCTGAGTTAATAAATACATGTATCCACTGCTCTGTGACCATCGTCTGTCAGAGAGATTGTAGGGCTTATCTGAGACTGCACTGCACGATGAGTGAAGAAAATCAGACAAAAAGACATTTACATACACACTCTAACCGGGGTCAGTAATTAAGGTTTATGAGGGTTGAAGGTTTATAAAAAAGCCTGTAAAATGAGGGGGCAAAAAGCGCCCCTGATAATTATGAGTAGCCTCTTTTACATTTTACGCTGTTCACATGTCTTTGATGGGTTGTCAAATATTCATGTGAGAGTGTGACTGCTGTCCCCCGTAGACCACTGAAGGTGTTTCCAGGGCTTTTGATCAGAAACCAACTGAGTATGCAGTGTGAAGCAGCAGGCACTGATTTATAGTATATCTACTATTTATTATATTATGTTAAAATCCATACAAATCTTAGTGGCATAAGGAGGCATGATAGAAATAATAAAATCCAGTTTAAATGCTCATTCTTACATTAACCTAAATAACTGTGAGGCGCAGTCTGTTAAATGGAAACAAAGGGTGACCCCTCCCCCAAACGTGAGCTGCAATCTGCTGTTAATTTTCAAATTTATTGGATTTGACATTGGATTTTAGATACATGGAAAAATACCAGACAACTACAGTTAATGTGAAGGATATTGTAATACAGTTACAATGATAATCTCTAATACAGTTACAATGAATATCTGTAATACAGTTGTCTATTCTGTTCAGTTAAGTGGAAAAAAAACACTTAAGAAAGCTGTTTTCTATAATTATCTATCTTTATCTATAATTCAAACTATTCAACCGTGTATGTTAATGGTTAATTTATTAATTCTCATTACTTTAGTAAGTAAGAAAGTAACACACACATCTTTGTAGTTTTATATATTTAAAACAGGACAATATGCAAGTAGTAGATACAAATATTTCATAGCTTACACCTTCTGTCATAGCTAGTTTAAATAAACAACAATGAAATGACCGATGCAGGCAGCTGTGGCCGATTGCTGACGGGGAGTGAAGCCGGTGTCGTGCCAGAACAGGAGCTGGGCAATTGGGCAATGTAATGCAGCATCTATGGACATAAAGACAGAGGAGAAAAGAGCAAAGGTGATGCTGATGGAGGAAACTAAGAAGAGAAAATGAGAGAGCAAGACAAGAGTAAATCTGGGACTGACTTTTAGTCGTTGGCGAGAGCTTGGTGAAATAAAACGCCGAAAGACTGACGCCGTGTTGATCTACTAAGTAATATTAGCTGGCTGCTATGTCTTGTGTTGTTGACCTTGTTTGATGTTTGGCTGTTAGAAAAGTTGTCGGCTGGCTAGTTTTTGATCATAAGTAATGTAATCATAACAAATACACGTCCACAGCTGTCCATATTTACCATAGTGGTATTGCACTCTGAAACTGGAGGCGCTAAACCGTTTTAAAACTACTAACAAGGTCTTATAGTTCAGTAAACTGTTATAATAAGTTCAAGCATAGCAGGCACATGCAGATACATCCACGCCCAGCTCCTCAGAACATCCTGCTTTAACATTTCATTTGCCGGGTCATATATCTGTCCGGGCCCCCAGCAGGAAGCGGATTGAGCCTCTTACAAGTGAGGGCGCCTCCATCACAGCGTCACCCAGTGAACCCTCTTACCTCCCATTCCTGCCCTGTGACAGAGACCCACAGCTGCTGCATGGACGTCCCCATCCCTCACTGTCAAAACATGGCACTTACCCAAAGTTCTGTTCAGTAGTAGCTGCCTACTATCTGGGAACTTTGCCAAACCCTCTGCAAAGAGATACTATACAGTATGCACAATAGTTGTAGCATTTGACAGTAATCTTCCTTCAGCTGTATTATGTGTGTGTGCTGTGTGCAAGCATCTGATTTTTTTTATGTGGAAAAGCTCTGAAATAAATTTAATTGAATTTAACCGGGCTGAATCGAATTTCCGCTTTGCTCTTTAACTAATCAGGTCCGAATGACTTTCTTTTAACAGTCGTCAGCAGGTGGACTGGAAGTACCAGAGGCATCTCAGTACAAAGATCGCTTATTTATGGTCCCCTAATCTGGATGATTTATCTTCAGGCTCCCTCGTTTGCAGCCCCTCACTGACAGTTCCTAGATATGAGGGGCACCCAGTCGGGTTTATTCAAAGTCTTCCAACAAAGACAAACCTCTGCAGGCCTCAAATACTGCAGGTGTTATAGCGGTGTTGAGAGCTCATCTGGAGAACAGTTGTCACCTCGAGTTGAGACCTGGCAGCTCTTGCAAAATATGTGTTCAGTTATTGCAATATCCGCAGAGATAACGCACGTTTGTATATATATATATTATGTGTGTGTGTGTGTGTGTGTGTGTGTGTGTGTGTGTGTGTGTGTGTGTGGCTGAAGCGAGGTCGGCGTGGCGCCGGTCCCAGAGAAAGTGGATGACCCGCGGCTTCACGTGTAACCGCTCCATGTGACGTACCTGTTATTGACACTGAGCATTCAACAGGGCTCCTGCGGGACCCTTGAACTTGAGAAGCAGTCCCTGGGAGCAGCACTGGAGGGCTGAAGAGTTCAGCTCAGTTAATGTTCAACCCTTTTGATCTCTGCCGAGAAGTCGCATTCCCTGGATTCCTCACCAGCGTTTCCTGAGGTACAGAGACTATGAATGGCTCTACAGAAGACAGTTAACACTCTCCCATGCCTTCTCTCTCTTATTTTCTCTCACCTTGGAAAAGCACCAACTAAAACGGAGCTCAGGGGTTTTTCTTTCTTGTATCGTCACCATTCACTCTAAACTTACTATATGTGTATGCGCAAGTAAACCTCCACGTCGACTATGTCCATTAATCATTATCAAACACGATGAGCTCATGCTGTTGTAATGTTTTTCCAGAATTCGCTCGTCCTGTCCTTTAAATTGTGTACCCACCAGATTTGGTCAGAGTGACCGGCTTGCTTTGAACTTTCGGTAAATTGAGCAACATGGGTCAAAAGCATGGTTGAGCGATACAGGACTGTTATCTGGAAAGAACAGAAACTCTTATCCTGACCTGCACAACCGTGTTCCCTCCACGTTTAGACATTTACTGCCCCGACCTGTGAGTGTTACCGCCTCAGACATCAAAGCAGCAAAACCATTTTAATGACAATAAAGTGATCACGCCGGCGGCGGGGGAGAGTGTGTTTAGTAATTTGCTTAAAATGTCTGCCATGTGGATGCCAGACCTTGTTCTTTTAAGAGATAAAACTCAGCAGATGTCACAGCAGAGACGACCAATTTTATCGCCTCGTATGAATAATACGAAGCCCGGTCGCGGTGATCTCTCCGGCGTTGTAAAAATGTTGATTGATTGTGTGAGATGTTTTCTATTGTTCGAGTGCGGGGCTTAGGAGGTTTAGTGTGAGGGTGATTAACTAATGGAGGGACTTAATCCCAGGTAAGAGTCAGACGCTTGGGCCTGAAGCACAATGAACAGCCTTCACTTAACCTCAACCAAAATGCTGAGTTGCAAACCCCCGGGCCTCCGTCACCTGGCAGACGTCATTCTCGAGGGCCATCTGTGCTGAAGAGGACTGGGCTGGACAGGAAGCCGGTCTGAGAGGAGGACGATGCACTGCAGTTCATGGACCGGCCAATTAGAAAGACTTTAGTGATCCCTGTTGTCTTTGACATTGACAGCAACAGAGAGCTGCAATTGGATTTAGCTTTTGTTTCCACCAGTATGAGAGATGAATGATAACATGACCAGATGTAGCAGCTACCTAGCAACAGACTACGGAGGCTCCCTAAAGACAAAACACAACCACACACACGAGTGAAAGCAAAGAACAAAAAGGAAAATATGAAAACGGTTCAAATCACATCATGGTAATAAGATATATAGTAAAAATATGTACTTTGTTGCAATGTCACGAAAATGCAGTATTTGTATTTAGCTACAGAGACAGTACTTCTTGTTTGTTTGTTTCTGTAACTAATCCACACATTGAAACCAGAACATCTGCCAATATGAAATAGAATCCAAAACTATGGTTCCCTTTTTGCAAATTTCAAATTTACATACTTCACTACGAGAAGTTTATTGGAGTCATTTTTTTAAAGATAAAATGAGGCCTTAAGTCTAGGCTGTCCATGTAACTGACCTAAATCTGACACGTAATGGACGATACCTGTTCGACCCAAGCGGCAACCTCCACGGCTGTGAAATGAAACCAAAAACTGCAGTTCCTCAAAAATCCACTTGAGGCTGGCTACAGAACTAGTCCCCATAAGTCCCCATGTTAAAATGTCCAACTTCACAGCAGAAATAAACATGTTTACAGCCTGGTGCAAAAAACAGTTTTGGTCTCTATAGCTAATTTCCCCGTTCATGACAACTGTACTGAGGCTGATTTTTTTATATATGTGTGTTATATATGTTCAGATTATATTAAGGCTTAAAGTTATGTTTAATTAACAGCGTAGCTGCTTTGACTGACAGGTAGAGGTGACTTGTTTGAACTGCCACAGGTCCACTGATGATCGACCCAATGTCGATTTTTAGATAAAACACCCACATAAACCAAGAAATAAAAAAGACCAAATCTGAGCAAGCTGACAAAGACTGGCGAGCGAAACGCTCCTGGTGTGATATGTAGTCATGTGCAGAATGGACGGGAACAGCCTGTAAAACTTTACAGTACTTCCTAAGAAATGAAGAAGAGCACAGTGATTGACAACAGTCCTGAAGAACGTCAGTCCCTGGCAGCGAGTCAAGTAAATGATTGCATGAGTTATGAGTGTGCATGTTTCCCATTCTTTCTTTGATGTCTGCCTGCGAGCCAGCACCTCCCTCCCTCTCTGGAAAATGTGTGCGTTTTCCATCAGTTCTTCATTTTTTTCTGTTTTCTTATCCTGTTAAACATCTCATGGCCCTTCACATTTATCTTGTGACCCCTTTGGGTGAATCCCAAAAATCTGCCAGAGCAGCTAAATTTGTGCTTTGGGAACCACCTCCGGCGTTGGCCTCTTGTGGGAAAATAGTTTCAGGTGGAAGGTGTGTGCGGTAATCAGTCAGTAATCATCTGATCTGACTGACTGAACATGACAAAATGGCCATTTCCAGAAGGGAAAATCCTCCTCGGCCCTAACAGGAGCACCTCCGTGTCAAAAGAACAAATGCCTTTGATGGCTTTATACGGCACCTTTACTCACACCATATGGCCGTTTGTTTCCTGTGGGCAGTTTGTCAGTTGCTCTGCCACTCAAACAGCCAAAGAATGAAGCAAGCATCTGAGCATGTGCAGAAGCTCCTGTCATCGCCGGCCCTGAGGGGGGAAATGTTTTAAACCTGTGATTGCCAGATCCTGATGGGCGGCATCTTTCAGACTGACAGGAGGAGGGTTCGGAGGAGGAGGGGGAGTTCACCATGAGCTAAGGCCTGTGTGGCTTTACAGTGACATCAGGGGATTGGTGATATAATCCTCTTACTATACGCCGTGCACGCGCTGTAATGGGTTGGGTAAAGTTCTGGGCTGCAGAGGCGGTAGAGAGAAACATGACAGGTAGCTCTGAATTTACACGTCACACAATCTGCAACACTTTGCTCTCGGCCTTATTGTTTATTGAACGGATGGCAGCAGCTGGGAACTTTATGATCCTCTCAACAGGTGTAGCGATGGAGGACATGTTGACGATGCTTCACCTCATCATCCATCCATGTGTTTTTAGAGTTTGCAGCTTGTGGCAACATCGTTCTCTGATGCTCTTCCAAAAAAAAAAGAGCTGTATTTTTTTCTCTAAGTGGCCTTGAGAGGGAGTATAACGGTGTTTATCTAGCAACTGCAGTGCAATAACGTTTTATGAGTGCATGTTACAGTTTTATGAACACCTGACTCCCTGATCAGTGCTGCCTGTGTTTGACATTGTCTTGTATAATTCAGCTGGTGTGTGTGTGTGTGTTTTTTTTCTGCCTCAGGCGTCCACAATCTGGAGACACACTGCAAGAAGAGAGGCAGGGTATGTGGTCCAGCTGCCCTTTAAAGCAACACTGCGTAGAAATTGGTATTTTAGTGATTTAGCGCCCCCCAGTTTCAGAGTGTAACACCGCTTGTGGTAAATATGGACAGCTGTACACGTGTGTTTGTTATGATTACACTGAGCAACGCAGCCAAACATCAGTCAAGTGCATCAACACGAGACATAGCAGCCAGCTAATGTTACTGACTAGTCCAACAGTAAGTAGCCCAGCTCCTCGTCATTTCACCAAGCTCTCACCAACGACTAAAAGTCCCAGATTTACCTCTGTTAATATCCTCTTCAGTCCTTTCACCTCTGATTATGCATAGAGTCCGGTTACATTGCCTGGTTGCCCAGCTCCTGTTCTAGCATGACACTAGCTCTGCCTCCTTCTTCTGGTGGTCCAAAAACGCCTGTGGTACAAACACGAACACTCCCCCGACTGTGTTCTCAGCTCACAGTCCGGGGCAGCTCGGCTAACAAACTGAGCTAACAGCAGCTAACAGCAGCTACAGTTGGCAGCAGTTTACTTCACCGTCCATCAGGAAACTCTGTAAATCACAAAGAGCTGATCACAGACATCAGAGGGAAACCAGACAAACATTTTCTTCATAAACTATGAACCAACAGGCGTCATTGCTCTAAAAAAGATGCTGACTTTATGTTGGAAACGTAAATATATATTGATATAATATAAAATTATGAGTGGACAGAGTGCATGGTGCTGGTAAAATCAAAGTATTGATATAATCATTGTGAATATTTAGTGCTAAATTAGAGAGATCCATGTTTTTTTTGGTTTCCTTTATTTCATTATTACAGGACTTTACTGGACCTACAGGGTCTGCTGTGGTAAAAAAATAAGGTTTGTAACTAGAACTTCATAAAAACTGAATTTTTATAATTATACTTATTTATTATTATAACGTATATTTAACGTGAATCGCTCAGGTAATGGCTGTTCAGATTGGTGCGTCCTTTGTTTCACTGGATTTGTCGGTGATAACAAAAACGCAAAATAACACCAACTTTATCCTCGACGACTCGCTTTGGATGAAAACTGTCCACAGCTTGGTGTGTGGATTATCGAGGGTTAACAAGATATTGTTTCTGGAAAGAGAGGATGTTGTGTTGAGCTTGTTTGTTCTCTTTTTAATGACTTTATGGGGGCAATTTATGCCTTTTTTGGAGCAACAGTGGGGAGGCAACAGGAAATGATAGAAGACCCAATTCCATTTACCTTCATCAAACCTTCATTGAGGTGGTAGCAGATGAAAAATGTCTGAAAACTTCCCACAAAATCATCTGTGCTGGCTAGATACAGTGCAGCTAAGTGGGAATACATGTTTTCTAGTGATTGGGTTGGACCTACCCTTCAACACACCTCCACAGGATTAGGGCTGTGCACATTGAGAAGCATCAAACTGCGATATATGTCACCCATTCCCTTACAAAAGCTAAAATATTTTTGGTAGCTGCAAAATTCACAAAACCTCAAACCATTGCATTAGCACCCCGCAACGGCTTTCATGCAATCATGCTTTAGAGCCACGTTTCTCTAAAGCATGATTGCATGAGTGGCGGAGGTGGCGGAGGTGGTGGCGATGGTGTGGGTGGTTGTAAGGGGGGTTGGATTCTGCCTATTTGAGGACTCTGAGTGCTGCTGTTGCAGCTGCTGAATTTCTCACAGTAGCAATTTCAAGGACGCCAAAATGAATTACACATAGGGAGTCCGCGTTTGGTAAAATCTCTCCGCCTAATCCGCACAATCCCGTCCTCTTCGGCTAATTCCATATCTGCTGGATGCATTTTTCTGCAACACATCGCACCCGCACGTATAGACGCACTCTTATTTCTCTCTTCTTTCTTTCTTTCTTTCACCAAAATATTTGGTGAGCCCTCTATCAGTGATTTGCATGAGCAGTAATTAGGAGGCTTGGGGATTAAAAGGCACCCGAGTATGCTTGACTGAGGAGGCGCGCAGTGGGAGGTGTTACTTAATCGACAAGTGCCGTTCAGATAATAAAGCAATGAATAACAATTGCTCCTCGATGCATGTTCTTGACACTTGAATGAGGATATCGTACGAGCTTGGAAACAGAGCTGGTTGTGTGAACCAGCAGCCTGTCTTCATATGCTGCATCCTTCACCCTGCTCTTATCCCACAAGGCCTCGGCCCTTTTTCTCATCTGCTGGCGTCTTATCAGGGGACAGCTCGTCAGGGACACACGTGCCATCGTTCTGACACTGACCGTGGGTCATTGAAATGCAAACAGAGAACACACTAAACCAAATGGGGTCGAAGAGCAGCAAATATTTGGCCAGGATCTTTTTTCACTGATGGAGCCCGCCTGTTTATGGTCGATGAAACAAGGTTAGACCAGATGGCCATTTAGGCGTACGGAGAATTCATTTGAACAGTCCTCAAATCAAATAAAGCCAATACCGCTACTCGTAGGAGCAGGAAAGGATGTACAGGAGCCCGAGAGTCCAATCTCCTCTCATTAAAGATTCAACAAGAGGAAGGTCAGCGCAAAGAGCCGGGATGAAATGATTCATCTGATCACAGCATGACGTTCACAGACAGAGCTGCGTCTAACTTCATAAACTTCAGCGAGGAGTGGAAACTCCTCTGAAGAGAGGAGGCTGTTTTATGAAATGTCACCCAACTGTCACACTCAGAGTCAGGCTGACTACAGGAGAGGAGCTCCCTCTATCTACCAAAACCAAAAGAGAAACAGGAGGACTCAACAACAACAAAAAAAAAGTAAAAGTTGTAGGAACACAATATCATTCAGCAACAGAGCTGAATCACATATGATGAAAGATTTAAAGCATGTTTGAGTGACCTGACCTACAGAAACCGTGAGAGAAGGGGAATCATGCAGTGTGTAGACTACTAAAGAGTGGAAACATTTCAGGACCTGAGAGAAACATGTGAACTATCGCAGTGTTTCTCAAACTTTTTACACCACATACCACCTCAGAAAATATTTGTCTCTGCAACAGAAGTTGAAATACAGCAGCGTACACCGACCCTGTTCAACCATGCACCATTTATTCCCATTAAGATTAATTATTGTGACTGCTGAATCCTGAAAAGAGGCCAGCCCACTTCCTAATATTTATATGTTTGGAGACATGATTGTAGAGTTTTTGAAACATTAATTTTATCTCAGTTTAATATCTCACATCACATCTTAGTTCATAGCTAATCACGGATGCATTACATGAATGAACGTGACAATGTATCAGGATGATATTAAAGCAAGATATTTCAGGAAAACTTATTTTGAATTACATTCCTGCAAGTACCTCTACATGAAGGTTGCGTACCACCAGTGGTAAACCAATTGACTAGAAAATCAGGCTTCCAACCTTTGATTGTTCTTTTTTCGTCAATCAAATTAAAGTGCATCTCATCAACATCCAATCTTTTTTCCTTGAACCACCAGGATGAAGGAGGGAGGGCGATTCAGGCATTTCCAGGCAATAAAGCACTTGTTAACAAACAATAAAGAGACAATCAACATGTAAAAAACACACTGAGAACACGGCAAAAACATGCCACTTCTTTTACCTTTTCTGTGTTTGTTTCTTTTGAGTAGCACATCTTGAACCAGGCTTTGTTTACGTTTGACACACGAGCGTTTGATTCTTGAAATTTCTTCAACATCCTGTACTGAAAAACAAACAAGGGAATTTTTTTTTTTTACACCCACAGACTGACACTTACTGTTTTCAGGAAAGACTTTCAATTTTACCGCTCGATGCTTCATTAAAGATTTTCTCTGGTAAAGAAACTTAAAGCCTAAGCTGACAGCGGGCGGCTTCAAGGAAAAATTAATGATCGTATGTGAATGCGTTAACATTTCTAAACAATCTGTTGCTTTAATCAAACAGTTACTCGAGATGTTTTTTAAAAACAAAAGTATGAAAAGCTGAGTTCAGACATGCTTCACACACATGCTGAGCAATGACATACTGAATGACAACAACAAACAATAAGACGAATGGTTACAGATTTTAAAGATTTGCAGGGGTTTATACCACTTTCACATCATGAGAATACAAAAGTAAAGTGAAGTTTAGACACGACAAAGCATTTCAGAGTTAAAGACAAAATCAAGACATAAAATAGAGACACAATACAAATAAAAGTCTATAGGATGAGGTGTGTCTGCTAGGAGTATGTTAATGGCTAACAAGATCCTAAAAGACAGTGCTACTATAACTCCGTTGGACTCACAGATAAATAAATAAATATAATCCAGCACAAATTTAAAATTTACATACTTCATTATGAGGAGTTCATTGAAGTCATTTATTTTTTTGTAGAATAAAATAAGGCTGTGAGTCATGACTGTCCTTGTAGCTGACTTATGAAGTATATTTAATGTTAATCGGACACATAATGGAAGATAACTGTTCCACCCAAGCGGCAACCTCCGTGACTGTGAAGTGAAGCCAATGCAGAAGTGCCAACAAGCTGCAGTTCCTCAAACGTCCACTTGAGGCTGGCTACAGAACGAGTCAGTCTCCATAAGTCCCCATGTTCAAATGTCCAACTTCACAGCAGAAATAAACATGTTTACAGCCTGGTACAAAAAACTGTTTTGGTCTCTATAGCTAATTTCCACGTTCATGACAACTGTACGGAGTCTGAATTTCTATATAACTCACCTGTTCAAATTATATTAAGGCTTAAAGTTATGCAGAATTAACAGCGTAGCTGCTTTAATTAACAGGTAAATGCCGTTACAGATGCCTTGTTTGAGCAACCCGACTCAAGTGACATCACTTATCCGGAGTGACGATAGTCGAATTCTTCGCTCAGCTTGAACTTGATCTCTGTGGTCTCTCTTGAAAGTGCTCTCAACTGCCTCATGTATTCATCAAAGTTCTCGCTGGCAGTCCAGTTTCCAAACAAACTGCTCGCTGACTCAACTGACATCACTCAAGGCAGTTAATCAGGCTTTGTGCAACACCTTCTGGAGTCACTTTAAACCACTTTCTCACATATACACTTGCCTGTAAAGACCTGTAGATAGACTCTAATGTGAGACATTTTCATCTGCTGAGTGATTGAAAGCTCCACAACAGCTGCTAAATGGGGCTTGTTGTGAGATTGTTTCCAAGGTAAAGAAGCCAGTCTTACAAAAATAACCTAATGTTTTATAACAGTATATAAATTGAGACAACATGAGAAAATCAGACATATTTCATGGCAATTTAAAACAAGCGTGTGGTTAATAAACACGTCTCTCTCCGTCTACCTGTTATCATTTTGATATAACAGTTTTTTCACATGTGGAAAATGATCATGAGGTCAGCAGGCTGTGACATATTCTCTGTCATAACATCCCGCCTGGAGAGCTCTGTTGTGATCCGACCGCCTCGCTCCCTGGGAAATGATGCTTTTGACATTTATAGCTGCAGCACATCCATCCCTGACGCACTTGTTGTTTGCTCTTTGTTTTATTGAGCGTGATGAGTCAGTCTTTCCCTTCTACTGTCCGGCATGGCCGACTCTGTTACCACGGCGATATATCCTCCAGACAGCACCCGCAGCACGATTGATCAAGTGGTCGATGTGACCTGACGCTGGCACAAAGACACGACACAGTCACAGATTTAAAAAAAGGTTTCATTTTAAGGATTCAGATAACAACCCTGACGAGCAGGTAGAGGCTCAGTGACGAAGCTCGTGTTTACAGGGACACATTCGTAACATAAAGTGGATGTTTCATCACCTGAAGATGTGTTTTTATGGCAGAAATTAAAGCTAAATGACGCCTCTTGAACTGTTTTATTCAAAACTACAGCAGACACATCCCCACTTTAAATAAAAAACTGACCTGCAATCTGAGCCGGCTCTAGGATTTCAAGATTTTGTTTGGTAAAACAATAGGCCATATATTAAAAATATATTAAATCTTGGGAAGTCTTCATCAGCTTAAGCAGGGGACAGTCTTTGACAGTATAAACAATAGACGAGCATGAGTGACGTCACCCACAGGTTTCCGAAGCAAAAAAATATGCACCGTGGATGCCGCCATGTGGGATGTACTGCTTCTTCCGACTCCTGAATAATCTAAATATCGGCACTTTATCGGTGGACCTGAAGCCACCTGCTCTAATAAGCCGTCTGCTGTAGCACCTATACCTGTCAATCAAGCGATCACACTGTCAATTATGCGCAACTTCGAGACTTAATATCAAAATTAACCCCTCACAGTAGTCAGTCTAACAGCACCCACCTGTCAATCAAAGCAGCCACACTGTTAATTATAGATAACTTTAAGCTTAATATAATTTGAACAGGTGAGTTATATATAAATTCACCCTCAGTACATTTGATATGAACGGGGAAATTAGCTATAGAGACCAAAACTGTTTTTGTACCAGGCTGTAAACATGTTTATTTCTGCTGTGAAGTTGGACATTTGAACATGGGGACTTATGGAGACTGACTCGTTCTGTAGCCAGCCTCAAGTGGACGTCTGAGGAACGTTTGAGGAACAGTTTTTATTCTGCATTGGTTTAATTTCCCAACACAGGAGGCTGCCGCGTGGGTACAGGTAATCATCATGGTTAGCCTCCATTTAACATAGCCAGAGAGCAAAAGCTAGCCTTTAAAAACAAATAAATAAATAAACACAAATTTAACGTTTCAAGAAAACATTGGGAAGTAGATTCGAAGCAAAGCTGGCAGATAAAATTAATGGTACAGTCAACGCTTCCTCTGCAGCTTGCCAGATTAAAATGATTGTTGCCACGTTCACAAACCTTTATCCTCTGCTCTTCTGTCCTCGAACTCCAGCCGTCTCCAGTCCTTTTCTTTTAGGAGTCAGCTACCTGCAGTTTAATCTTAATCTTTGGGATCTTCATCTTTTCTATATGGTTCTTCTATGGACCACAGCAGATTATTTCTAATTATCATCAGCCAGTGTGACATTTACACCCCTAATCTTCTTCAATCACTTTCATTGAATTCAGAAATCCAGTAAGTGTCCGTGCTGTGTGTGTGTGTGTGTGTGTGAAGTCATGACTAAACAGATCACGTAGACGCTGCCGCGACGCTGGTGTTAAATCATCACTGACAATGCTGAGACACCAATAATATCATTTTGATCTCGTGATCGTGAGGAAAGTCTGCCGATAAATCTGTAGATTGGTTTACAGGTGTGACGTGTGAAGTTGCTGTGAATATAAATCCATCATTGTCTTTAGAAAGAGCTCTCTAAAGACTCCTCATCGTGTGATATGACTGACATGAGATTACATTACCGATAATCAAAAACTAGCCAGTCGACAACTTTGCAAAAACATAAAGCAAGGTCAACAACACAAGACATAGCAGCCAGCTAATGTTACTGACTAGTCCAACAGCAATAGTCAGCTCGGCGTCTGTCTTTTAATTCACCAAGCTCTCACCAACGTCTAAAAGTCGGTTCCAGATTTACTCTTGCAGCTTTTTGCTCTCTCCTGAACTTCTTCCGTCAACATCCTCTGGTCTTTTTTCCTCTGTCATTATATTTATTCTTGCTCAGCTCCAGTTCTGACACGACACTGGCTCCTCTGCCCAACAGCTTTCCCCTGTGCACCGGGCCTAACCTCTTCCCAGTGGTCCAAAACACTCCCCAGTGCTGTAAGTCTCTCTCCTTTTAGCTCTGCTTTTGGTCTCTACCGACTCCAGAGGGAAATATCTGGCTCTTTAGCTACTAAATGTTTCATCATGTTTATCATCTTGTGTCTACTGTTTGGTGCTGAGCAGGTAATGTACACTGGGGTTTTTTACAGCTTTTTCTCTATACAGCTGCCTGCTGTGTCCGGAAAAGACGCTATGAGAGTTGTGGACCCAACAGCCAAAAGACAGCTTAGGTCTTTTCACCTCTGTCATTGGAGGTAGAGCGGGTCGTCCACTAATCAGAAGATTGGCGGTTCGATCTGCATGTCAAAGTGTCCTTGGGCAAGATGCTGAACCCCATCGGTGCCATCGGTTTGTGAATGTGTATGAATGGTTAGCTCCTCAAACTGACGAGCAATTGGCACCTTGCATGGCAGCCTCCAGTGTATGAATGTGTGTGAATGGGTGAATGAGATATGTAGTGTAAAGCGCTTTGAGTAGACTAGACTAGAAAGACTAGAAAGGCGCTACATAAATACAGTCCATTTACCATTTACCATTATGTCCCTAGAGGCTGCTGAGCCCGGTTACATTGCCTGCCTGCTCAGCTCTGGTTCTGGCACAACCTGCCTCCTCTTCTTTCTGGTCCAAAACACCTGTGGTACAAACACTAACACTCCTCCGGGAATCTGAGCTCACAGTCCTGCTAACAAACTGAGCAAACAGCAGCTACAGAGACATCAGAGGGAAGTGTTAAGTTATTTCATGGTAAAAAAGTTAAACAGTGCTGCTTTAAAAACATAAAAAGAACCACAGGAACAGAGGTAACAGAGAAAAGTTATTTATTTCTAACTTTGGTGATCCGATCATAGTTATGAAATCAAAAAATAAGACATCCTTTTTACAAAGACAAACACAAAGCAGTCTTTTTTGGCTGTAGCACGGCGGTCTGAACTGACAAAAGGAAATCTGGCCTTTGTTTGGTTATCATCTGTAGCTTTAATGAGGATGCCACACACGGGCAGTATTTTAACGGGCTGTTTTAAGGCCTAATGAAGGGAGTGTTGTGTCAGACCGAGCGGTAATGAGGCGGGCTGCTTAGGGACGCTGCTTTCGATCGGCCATTAATCAGCACATTCCTCTCAGCTTCACACACACTTTCTATTTTATCGTCCGCTTGTCTGTCTGATTTTCTCTCCTCTGTAATTACACAGCAAATTCTCCCCACAGGCAGCCGAGTGCGGACACTCACACACACACATGAATGCAAACCACACGTTTATACACTTTCCCCCTCATCCTGTCAAGGTACATCAGGAAGAGGCCATTTCCTCATCACTCTCTAAGTAGTGCTGCTGAGTGAGACGAGGGGAGGCAGAGGCGGAGACGTTCAAACAGACAGAAAGGGACAGAGGTAGCCATTAGTGGAACATCTTGGTAATAAATGCGTCTCCACACAGCAGAGAGTGTCGGTGTTTGAGTTTCCTTTTCACTCTAATCTCTCTGAGCAGTTTGAGTGAGTGGTGACTGATAAGTGGCATACAGCCCCCCCAAACATGAACAGATGAAATGTTTGTTTTTTTGTCTGTGTGTGTGTGTGTGTGTGTGTGTTTGGTCATTTCACAGTGTGCCCTGCACAAACAGAGCAACTGCTGAAAAGACTGCTGAAAAACAAAGGCGGTTGCATAATGTGGGGGCAGGAAGAGAGTGATGGAAACCCGTCATAGCTTTGTTGTCAATAAGAAGTGTGGATGTAGTTAGATAGGGCAGACGCAGGAGTCAAACAGCAGCAACATCATCAGAAAGTGATAAAGGAAAAGATCAATTAGTGCAAAGCAGTTTGAAACAACAGCAACATAATTAGATTTTATAGTTTTATTAGAGCTAACATGCTGATAGCAGATGTCATGTTTAAAGTACATGTAACGACAGTCACCGCTACCCCTAAAATATATCTGAATAATCACACACGTGATATATTTTAGTATTTTTAGTACTTCAGTTTTTTTCCAACACCCATCTCCCTTCATTTTGCGTGCAAACATCGACTTGGATGTCTATGGAGATTAGTAGTTTTACTATTCTCTGTTTATGATATATCATGTGACCCATTCATAAAAAGCTCTTTTGTTTACACACTAACATACTCTCTGTGGAAACGCTTGAGATCCAAGCTCAATGCAGAGCTGGATCTAAGCTCCAGGAGTGGAAACGTTGATACAAACCACGTCACCGGGAATGTTAGATCTTTCCCCAATAAGATGGAGGAGCTAACGGCGCTACACAGGGAGTATGGAGAGCGTAGCAGCATAGAGATGGCTGAATGAACTCACCTCGGACTAGCTGGTAACTCTGGATGGCTTTCAACTTGTGAGAGCGGACAGGAGAGCAAAGACCAGTTTATAGTTTATAATGTATAAACAAGGTGGATAAGCTGCTGTAATAAGTGAATTTCCCCAGTGTGGGATCATTAAAATCTACATTATGTTGTCTTATATGGGACAGCAGGGAGTAAACTGTTTGTTTCTACATTGTCAGCGCTACATGGAAGAACAGCTGAGGCTGGCTGGCATGACATTAGTTTTACTTTACTTATAGAGCGCCTTTCTTGTCTTCTGACCACTCAAGATGCTCTTATCCATTCATACACTCACGGTATTGGCTGCCAACACATCGATGGCACGGCCTTTGGCAGTTTGGGGTTCAGTATCTTGGCTAAAGACAGCTCGACATCGGGACTGGAGAGGCTGGAATTGAACCACCGATCATCATGATTAGTGGATGGTACAACCGCCTCAAACCGCCCCCCAAAGTCTTTAGGACTGACCCTCTGGTGACCATGAATATCTGTACGCATTTCATGACAATATATTCAGATGTTCAGATATTGGAAAACTTTATTTTGAAAACAAAGAGATATTTTAGTCTGGAGATTTTTGCCAAGAACAATGTTGCCAGTGTTTGTTTGAGACACCAAATTTTTCTTTTGGGTCCTGAGCTGAAAAATTAATGTCTGCACAAGTCGAACTCTCCACTGATGAATTCATAATAAATCTTCTTATGGACACACTGTACGCTGTTTACCATGAAAGATGCAGGTACACCTTTGGCCCAATCAATAACAAGATGAATCATCTCTCCAAGTTTCATCGAAGCAGTCGACCTCTAAAACTTTTATTTTTTAAGTTTTTAACTCTATAGAACTTTAAAAGCTTGAATAAAACCCAAAAATCCGCACTGCTCTGTTTGCATTTGATATGGAAACAGCACCTGAACCTCCAAATGGAGCTGATCGACCTCCGGTGTAATGACACACTCAAGCCAAAGTATGAATCCGTGGGTGTTGTACAGTTTCCAAGCAAGCCTCTACTCCACCTACGAGCTTTTCGCTGCAATGACGACGAACAAAAACACACAAAGGAGCCGCCTCACTGATGCACATCTTCGCTCCCTCTTAAGGGAACCAAACATTGATGAACTGGTTCTTGCAAAAAGTTGCCAAACATCTGGCTCTAGCACGTTCATAAAAGAAGAATGTAACCTACGTAAATATGTTTTCCTTCTTGCGCTTTATCCTGTTTAATAAATGTTTGACCCTCAACATTGTCCCAGATTTTAATCTTGTGTCTGTGATGTTTGTCACCCCACAATAGAAGCTTCAAAATGAAAATGACATTCAGTACAGGCCGCTGTGGTCAGCCAAGTAGTTATAGTGTTAAAGGAATAGTTTGTTTTATGGCCAGACAATCATAAACACATTTTTTTATAAGCCTCTGTACAATCTGTATTGTTTATTTAAGAGCCAAATTTAAACCCAAAAGCTTTAAATTTTCCAAAATTCCCAAGAGTAAAGAGCAGTGCTGTAATAAAAACCTGTATGAAGCGCGTGCCAATCAAGATTTACAGCACACTGCGGAGAGACGCCTGCAGCACAAATCAATTGAGCTGTTTGAGAAGGACGCTTACACCCTGATCTGACAGATGTACTACGTAAAAATTCAAAGTTTATACATCACCGGGCCCGTAAAACTGTCACGTCTGCCGGTTACACAGCCATCGAGCTCACACACACATTAGCTTGGACATCAAATCAATACCCTTCTTCTCAATTACCCCACGAGATGTCGGGGCATGTACGGAGGCGGTAATAAAGTCATGATGGGGGGTGACATCTGACCTCAGTGATGATGTTGTCGTGTTTCTTCGAGCCGCTTCTTCTCAAATGGAAATGAGCGCCGGCAGCTACTGAAGAGCCGACTCTTAATTTCACATTGTTCTCTGCGGGAGTGCTCTTTAACAATCTAATTGATTCTTTCCTGTGAGTGTTTTGCAGATATTAGACGACTTTCTCGCTCCGCCAACCGTGACTTGTCTTTATTAGCCGTATTTGTGAGACAGGAACATCATTTAGTTATAGCCGTTATTAGGACCACCGGTTCATTTATCCCTCTGTGAGGAGAAGGTCACCAGCCGTCCTTTTACCTGTGCAAAGCTGAGATAGCAAAGAGGAAGATCCTGCAACGGCAGGAGAAAGATTATTGGAGAATCTGTGGTTCTCAATTATTAAGCCAATTTCCTCCTCTTAATGAATTTTACTGTTCCTCAGAGCACTTACAGGGGCTGTAAATCACTGCTAATGACATTCCTCTATAAAATACGACTTAATCCAGCTTTAGTGGGGTATCATGAAGTTGTAAAGTAATAACCAATCACGACACATTGTTGGCAGCAGTAGAAAAATATAATTATATCATCATTAGTCATTTTTACTAATGGTTTAAGCGCAGTGACCGCGGGGCCAGTGTTTACGAGGGGCTGCGACAGGTGTGGCAGTTGGTATTGATTCATCCGCAGAGCCGAGTGAATAGTCAATGGCCGATGGTGGAGCTTAGAAACACCCTCCAGACTGACTGCTGGGAAGCAGGTGGGCGTCAGCTGCCCTCATACATCACAGCACTAACAGCCTCTTCTGCAGACAGTGGGGGGAAAAAAGCGCTCGAGGCGAGAGCTGGAAAAAATGTCAATAGAAATGAGACAAAAAGAGAGACAGAGAAAAACAGAAAGAGAGCCTGAAAAACAGATCAAACCGGGAATATATAAAAAAAAAGAAAAAAGAAAAGGAGGTGATGTAAGAAGAAAAAGCCGGCTGTAAGTAAAACAAAGGAGTCAGCTGCTGGAGTCGTGCACGAACAGCTGGTGCCAAAAACAGAGTCGAGGACAAAGTGGGTTCTGTTTGGACTGGAGTCGGGCCAAAGCATGGGCCGGGTTAGCGAGGCAGGGAGCACCGCCAACACCAAGAGGCCTACGGGAAGATCATTATATAACAGAGAGGGGAAACCTCACAGGCACAACAGAGATGCTCTTGACTCCCTAATGATATGGCTCGGTTTAAACCTATGTCAAAGGGGGAGGCAGGGAGACATTAAAAAGAAAGAAAGGCATCTATAAAAAGAAAGGAAAAGAGGAGAGTGGAGAATGCAGTCCATTGTTTGTCCATTAACCACTGCAGCAGAAACCTCCGCGCCTGTACTTTTTCACTCTTCTCCCACTTTAGAACAAACCACATGATTCATATGAATATATAACTATGCTGTATGGAAATTCTGCCTCTTACGAGACAGGTAACTGGTCTGGAATGGAAAATATTACTCAAAGATAACCATTTTTGATTCACTTTACATATTTTCTGCAGATTCTTTGCAGAGCAAAAGTTTAAAGAAATGTGGTTCTCGTTTCCTCCTCGGCTTCCCAGCTTCTTGTTTTGCATAAAAAAGTGATAATCCTCCTTTTTTTTTAAACATTTATAATGTGTCTGTGTGTCAAAGCAAATAAAAACACCATTATGGCTTTTAACTATTTGAGTCAAGCAGTGACTCACTTTGCTGGATAAACAGTGAAAGTGACACTTTTTTTTTTGAGCTGTTAAAGGAAAAGTTCAGCCATTTGGGGAAGTACACTCATTCACTGTCTTGCTTGAATTTAAATAACAACATTGACACCTCTGTGGTATTTAATTTTTAGACTGTGTGAACTGAAGAGTGACATGAAGGTCAGGAGAGAGGAGAACGATGACATGTAAGGGTTTGTACATGGGGAGCACACTGGGCGACTGCAGCTGCCAATCAGATCAGTCAAACCTCCACAGTCAGCCTGAAATGTCTCTGAAACTGAACTAAACTCTAACTTCTAAACTAACTAAACTCTGATACTCTACCTGTTGTGTTCTGGCTTTGTTTACTTCATGTTTACCCAGCTTCTAAATCTGAGTCTGGCTCGCAGTGGAACTTTGATTCAGTTTGTATCCGAGAGAGAGAGAGAGAGAGAGAGAAAGAGACAGTGAATGAGAGTGAGGGAGCACCGGCACCGATAAAAAGTTATTTCCTGATTGTTTCACAGTGGTTAAATTCACACTTGCATGCTGCTGCAAAACCAAAAATAAATAGACAATCGTATGCTCTTTAATTTGATTAATATGTCGCCTTTCTACTAAAACTGTTGTAAATAGATATTAAATTTTTTATAAGAACAAACAAAAGTACAGCTACACACCCAGTTTATATGTGACAATCCTCTTGCCGACTCTTCAGCGAACCATCCTTGGAAAACAGCGTCCATCTAGGTAGTGAGAGATGGTCCTGCTGTTTATCTATGGTGACTATGTGTTACAACAAACAACATTAATGTGGTAGTAGGCCATGTGTTTGGCAACTTATGGAGGGAAAAGATCTTTGAATTTATGTGGAAAAGTCAGTCCTCCCTGCCGACTCTTTGGCGAACCATCCCTGGAAAACAGTGACAATCCAAAGCCCAGGATTTTCCGATGCTCCCTGCTTTGATACACTGGGAATGACAGGCGCTCCTGGGCGTTTAGTGACCTATAGTACCATTTAGTAAAGCACACAGTGTCTTTACAGCATCTAGTTTCTCCGCCGTGAGCGTCAAGCTATGCTCTTTCCTTTTTTTATCAGATATTTGACAGAGTGCCAGCCCTCCTCATATACAGCCAAGTTTGGAAACAGCGATCATACAGAAGCACCTCACTTATCTCCGACTAATATCTTCTCTATGCATTTAAAATTAAAAGCCATTGTTCCCGTTCCTCCAGGGTTTAGGACGAGTTAAATGTTCTAAATTGTGGAATTAGCACTTTTTTTTTAAATATGAAGACTGAACTTCTGTGTGAGTTCTTTCATTAGTTTCGAGGCTCTGAGCCAAATTTCAAGCTACAGACTTACATAAGAGAAGTTTTTAAGAGACACTGGCTCCCTTTGCCCGTGTTTCCATGTTGTTAAAGTCGTATTTTGAAGTTCTGACTGATACATGATGATTACTGTACAGTGGAGTGTTGAGACTACGACTTATGAAATAAATGGTTTCATTGTCCATGACTTGGATTAGGAGACATCAGGCCCCTGGGCACAGATATCTGAAAAGACCTCCACCCCTCATACATGGGAGCAAGACACCCAGGCTGAAAGAGACACGAAACGACTACAGCCGCGTAGTTTCCAGACGTTTATGTTTCTTTTTGGGCGATTTGTGTATTTGTAGTTGTTTTGTGTCTCGTTGAGGTCATTTTGCATCCTTTCTGGTCTTTGTTTGTCTCTTCGTGATAATCTTGTGTGTCTTTTTAGTTGCTCTGTGCCTCTTTGTGGTTGCTGTGTGCTTCTTTGAGGCTGTTTTGCACACTTTCTGGTCTTTCTGTCTCTTTGTGGTCATCTTGCGTGTCTTTGTAGTTATTTAGCATCTTTATCTTTGAGGTCATTTTACATTTTTCTTGTGGTTGTGTCCTCTGTAGCTGTATTGTGAGTCTTTGTAGTCACTCTGTATCTCTTTGTGGTCTTTTTTTGTCTCTTTGTAGTCACCCTGTCTCTCTTTGTGGTCTTTTTTTGTCTCTTTGTGGTCCTATGTGTGTCTTTGTAGTTGCCCTGTGGCTCTTTGTGTTAATTTTATGTCTGTATGTGGTTGTCTTGCGCAGCTTTGTAGTCATTAAGCATAGCTTTGTGGTCATGTTGTGTCTCTTTTAGGTAATTTTGCATCCTTTCTGGCTTTTGTTTATCTCTTTGTGGTTGGTTTTGAGTCTCTTTGTGGTTGAATGTGAGTCTTTGTAATCGCTCCGTCTCCTTGTAGTTATTTTGTATATTTTTGGTGTCATTTTGTGTTTCTTCATAGTTGTTTTTTTTGTATCTTTTTGTAGTATGTCTTTTCTCTCCAACAAGAAATTTCATTTCAAACAAAGGCTCTGACCCAGGGACCCTCTGACCTCTTTGGCCTCTGGGTTTGGGCCCAGTCGGCCCATTCAGTAATCCATCCATGGATCCTGTTATGCTTAATAAGAAAAAGGCAATTATCTGTAAGTGTGGCATGCTTCCAGTTACTGGACTCCTTGGATGAATCTGTGAAGCAAACCTCTTTGTGGTGGCGATTTTTTTCACCTGTTCTGATTTCGTGGTGTTGTTTTGACCAGTTCTGTCGGATCTTTCACAAGCTGCATCCCCGGACAGCTGCACGAGGCAGCTGCTGCTCTGTAGAAAGGGTGCAAACTCCCAACAGTCTGTGGATTCATGCTGCACTTCATGCTCACCCACTGATGGGATGGCAGTGGAGCGCTCGCCAGACATGCCTAGACTTGTTCCTAATTGTTCATCGGGGGGCTTGAATCCTGCTCATTCCTTATCTGTTTTCTTCTTGTGTGCATGTAGCTTCTCCTCATAAAGGTGATTATCTTTGATAACCTGACACAAGGTCACCAGTGATGTCATGTTGACATCAAGATAATGGATGTAATGTCAAGTGCATAGCCTGCAGCAAGGTGTTTTTGACCCCACGCCAGTCGAACACCCACTGACACACATTAACAGCCCTCATTTCCAGACAAGCATTAACGAAAGTTGCACAAATAAGCTCTGACTGCTAAATACGGACTTACATGGTGTGCTAATCACCGCCTTCATTGTTGGTTATAGTCCCTTTCATCTGTTCAGCCGCTGACGAGCTGCTGGAGCATGCAGCGAAGTGTTAACATGATGATCTCTGCAAAAAAGGGAAGGCTTGTTAGCGAGGACAGATATTCCTGAGTCAGATTGGATTGGGAATACTGCAGCAAGTCAAACTAAATCAGTGCAATCATCAGTCCCACCCAAGCGGCAACCTCCGTGGCTGTGAAGTTGAACCAATGCCAAAATGCCAAACACTGCAGTTACTTAAACGTCCACTTGAGGCTGGCTTCAGAACAAGTCAATCTCCATAAGTCCCCATGTTAAAATGTCCAACTTCCAGCCTAAAGTTATGCATTAACAGCCTGGCCACTTTGGATTGACAGCCCACCTCAGGTCGATTTTTAGATTATCCGGGAGGGGGCAGAGGCAGCTTCACAAAGGCTTATGTCACAGATGTCACGGATACGGCATATATCCTTTATACTGTCAGTGGTCCCATCTTGATAGTTGGCTCGGCAATGCTAGCAGCGTGAGAAACTTTGGTAGAAGGGTGTGATAATATTTGTCAAATGTTCAAAGACTTTCACTCCTTTTAACGTTAATTTACCATGACAGGTGTGTTTCTTCACCGTCCATTGGCAGTAAATTATGTTCGTGTAGGTGTTAGTCTTGTCTTACATTGGTGTCAGGTACTGTCAGTATAAATAAGGACGAATGACGCCTGGTTGTCCAAACAAGCCACATGTAACGGCACCTACCTGTCCATCAAACCTCAACATTGTTAATTCTGCAGAACTTTAAGCCTTAATATAATTTAGGTGACTTATATAGAAACTCAGACTCTGTACAGTTGTCATGAACGGGGAAATTAGCTACAGAGACCAAAACTGTTTTTTGTACCAGGCTGTAAACATGTTTATTACTGTGGGGAAGTTTTAACATGGGGACTTATGGAGACTGACTCACTTCTGGAGCGAGCCTCAAGTGGACGTTTAAGGAACTGCTTAACTTCACGGCAGCTTGGTGTCAGATAGTACGACAACTTCAAATCAAACCTGTCTGTCCTTCTCATCAGCACTCAAAGCAGGAATATTCAAAATTAGGTCTCCGTCGTTCACAGTCTGCAATAAAAGTCAGTAAATCGTGACAGCAGCTGACATAAAACACTCTAATGGGCACCGACTCTTCTGAAACAGACTCATTTTAAATTTAAATCACCTGACGGCACAATGAGAAATGTGTTCCGGCATTTAAAGTCATAAAAAACAATTGAATATGCAAAAGTATGTTAAACCAGGAGGGCATGCGTAACTCATTGTTACATTATTACATGCTGCACTGGCTTTCATTTTGAATTATTATGAATTAATAAACACAACAAAGATTCAAATGAAGCTGAATTTGAGAACATGAGACTAGTTTATCGACATCAATGTGAAGCATGAACAGAGCTGGACCTAAACTAATAAAATGTGTGTATATATGTCCACATTTCTATGAAATACTATTCATTGAATATGATATGGTTTAGGTTCTCTCCTCTTCATGTCCATTTATACAAAAATCTCATTTTTTAAACATTTAATTTGCGCTGATGTGATCAAATGATGTCATTTCATTTGTACATCAATAAAATCAGTTTGAAGCTTTATTCGAGATCTGCAAAATAAAACAAACCAGAGATAGATGAAGCTGAAATATGAGCTGTGTGATGCTCAGACAAACTTTAAGATACATGTAGATTTTAAGTCCCTCCGTAGCCGACTTCATTTTGAATAAATCTTCTCTCGGAAAGCATCAATAAATATCTTTAATCGTCACTTCCAATCAGACTCATCTTCTCAGTCTGTCATTGTGAATATATCCGTGTTAATTTGCATTTTAATAACTGCAGTCATGACGAGATGATAAATCGTGTAAACAGTGGACTGATTTTCAGATCAATGGTTTGTTTGGATGTTTCCTCTCTACGCAGGAAGTTTATCAGTTTGTTGTTTTGGACAGGAAGTTCACGTCACTTCATGTCATACAGCTGACAGACAAATTTAGTCCAACACAAAATAACGTGATGTAAGAATCAGTTCCCACCTGAGAGATGTTTGTGGTGCTTGAAGTGATAGTTTGGGTTTTTTGTGGTGGGCTTGTATGAGCATACACATAAATAATTGTAGAAAAATAAAATATATACATAAATAAAAATAAAAATAAATGAAAAAAATATATAAATAATTTTTTTAAATAAATATAGAAATGCATAAATAAATAAAAAATATATATATATATACACAGACACATAAATAATTAAATGTAGAAATATATATATATAAAATATATAAATAAATAAAAAATAAATAAGGAAATATATAAATAAAAAAACTGAAAAATAAATATAGAAATTCATACATAAATTTATATATATACACACATAAATAATTAAATGTAGAAATAACAGAAATAGCCTGTTTCATTACTGAAATGTATTTATTTTTCAGGTATTAAAATTTTTATTTATTTATATTTGTGTCATTTTTTTGTCGTCCATACCTAAAATTCTTTGTAACTGAGTAAAAACTCAATAATCGTAATCGGTCTGATATTCACACCTCCCTGTACCTCACAGCACTGAATCACAGCAGGAAACCAAACATCCATCCTCGTATTATTTAAGCTTCTTTGTGATCATTTACTTTCTCCTCCTCAACACCTCCAGCGAGCTGGCGGATCGACGGAGAGGAGCTTTCTGCTCCTCTCCATCAGCGGACTTGCTCGGTTGTACTACAATCCCTTCTTTGTTTTCTTTCCCTCTAATGGCTTCTTTATAATTTCTTCCTCTGTTCAAAGGGCATGCAGTACTTGACTGGCTGTGAATCTGTTTGGAGACTAATCTGCCACTACCTACCAGCTGCTCTCTTGGCACTCGCCAGGGCCAACATTCCCGTTGCCATGGAGATAACCAGTCATGCCAGTTACACATAAGGCCTGGCGACGTGCCGAGCGGGCCGTGTGTGTGTAGTGAACATGTGAGTGCGAGTGCACGCCGAGTGTGCCTGGATAATGTGCGTCCTTATTATTAGAAGTCAAACCGTGTGGTCTGTCAACTGCCAAAGAAAGAAAAGGTTGTTGATTAACTGCCATTACCAGCTGTTTGTCAGTCTGAGCCTGTTAAGTGGTTACGCACCGTACAGTATTTCTTTCTGTGTTTGTGTGTCTGGACACAATGTGCACAAGAGAAGTTGGCCAAAGTCAACCGAACGTTGGCTTTTGTCTGATTGTTTAGTTGTAGTCCATGCTGCCCTTTATTCTGTCTGCAGGCGTAGGACTGATGGAGGGGGCCGAACGTAATCTTTACAAACAGAACAGTCACCTGTGGCATTTTGTGCCGTCCACCGGGTCACATAAATAAAACAGCTGCTGCTCAGATTTACAGAGTAAATTCAGGGTTTACTTTCATTAAAGCAGCACTGTGTAAAAATCAGTATTTTTGTGATTTAGGGCCTTAGAGTCTAATACTTCCATGTATTTGTTTTGATTATTACTTATGATCAAAAACTTTGCTAACAGCCAAATATCAAGCAAGGTCAACAACACAAGCCAGCTAATATTACTTAGTAGTCCAACAGCAAGAAGCCCAGCTTGGCGTCTTTCAGCCTTTTATTTCACCAAGCTCTCGCCAACGACTAAAAGTCAATTCCAAATTTATTCTTGTCCAGCGGCTTCTTTTCTCGTCTTAGCTTCTTCTGACAACGTCTTCTTTGGTTTTTCGCCTCTGTCATTATGTTTACAGAGGCTGCTGAACCCCGGTTACATTGCATGCTTGCCCAGCTCCTGTTCTGGCATGACATTGGCTCCACTCCCTATTAGCATTCGCCCGAAACACCTGGAACCCGAAAACTAACAAACACTAACACTCCTTTAAGATCTAGAGTGTGATGTTGACGATCAAGTCAATCTGCTGTCATAAATTTAAGCCAGGTGGATTTTATATGCTGTAGCTTCGGTGGGACACCAATGTTGTCCTCCGTTTGTTGGGGGATTTGGAGGTTTTGGAGTGTTTGGCTCCAGTATCTTATATTCTGTGGTGTACACGACCTGTATGTAACTGTATTTATTCATCCTTTTACATCTGAAACATAGTAGTAGTAGTAGAGATACAGCAGATGTGAGGATTTTTGGCAACTCTTGCAATAAAAGAAAAAACCTTTAGTCATTTATTAAAAATGTGTCTGGAAATGATCAACAGTACAGCTTTAAGCCTTGTGTTTAGCCATTTTTTTACCCAAACAGCTAAAAAAAAAGCTATATTTATAAGCTATAATCTGAGATTTATGAAAATTCTGGTGGAGGATCACAAACTGCATGTATAGGGTATATTTAGTGCCAGACATTTCGGTGCCTTTATTGCTGAGATTTGTCTATAAGAATGAAGAGGAATGAATGTGGATGTAAGTCAAAGGTTATTTTTAGAAAAGCATTTTGGTGCATGAGCAGAGGATTGCGGTGTGGTGTGTGCAATGTATGATCACGTATATATATTTTACTTCATAATGATCACATGTTGGAAACTTCAGCCACACAGGATGCTTTATGTCCTCTGTGAGTGAGTTGTTGAAGCTATAAGTTAAAAGTTAAAGCTGAGTGTGCAGGCGCAGCCAAAAAAAGTGTCACATATGGAGCCTTTGATCTATTAAAAAGGTGCCAGTGAACGAGTGAAAGGTGTCACCTCAGTACAAAAAGACACAAAAAGCTATTGTTGTCCATCACACACACACACACGCACTCCCCCCCCTCATGTTTTTTCTTGGTATGTTCGTGGCGTTTCACTGAACACGCCTCGCGACATGCGTGAGGGTAAAGGAAACAGCTGTGGTTTGGTTGCCGTGGAAACCAGGTGAGAGCGTGTGCTCTGTGTGTGTGTGTGTGCTGTGGAGATGACATCACACATTCCATGACGTCGACACGGTAACAGTGAAAGGCAGAGGGGAGGTGAGGGGGCGAGCTCAGACGCTGCAGCGTTTCAATTATGTTTTATGTTCAATTGATCCTCTTTAAGCTGCAGAGAGCGACTGTGAGGGAGGAAACTCAGCACAATATCGTCTTTAATCAATGTCGCACGTACAGTACAGAGTCTGGATTGTTTGTTTTGGTTCAACTAAACCAACTTTGTGAAACTTTTCTAGCATAAAATAACAGTCATTTCATTTTTTTTTTTTTGAAGAAAACAAAGAGTAAACTAAACTGAACTGTAGCTGCTGTTAGATAAAGCTAGCCCAGTTTGTTAGCCAGGCTGCCCGATCTGTGAGCTCAGAGCACCGGGTAGTGTTACCCCGATAATACACTGCATGCAGAACGACTCAGGAACGGCTCAGCTCCGGAACGACAGCGTACTCCGCCGTACGCCAACTCACACATAATCCGTTTGTGATGCGCACTGGTCGGCCACCGAGCACCGCGAGAATGCACGAGAACGCACGAGATCTCCGGAATTCACGCATAATCGCGCAATATTGCCGCCTGTAGTCTCTTTGACTCCTGCAATGGCATTCCACGCCATTTTGTTGGTGTCCTAGGTTGATTTTGGACCTCCCGAACCTCTCCGAATCAACACGGAGTATTTTATTTTGAAAATCAACCAGGGTTTTATTTTGTATTTTGTAGCCAATTTCCTTCCCCGCACAATCTGCTCTGTGCTGAATTTATCCGCCGTGCTCTGGCGTCCGGGAAAAATAGAAGCTCTGCGTATGTGTTGCAGAGGACTGCCGGACGCCGCAATCGTTCTGGAGCCGTGTCGCAGCGGGACCGGATATTGTGTGAGTCGACACATTGACTAAAATTGAAACATATCGGCTCTGCCGCTGTGGCAGAGTCATTCCACATGCAGTGTGTTTTAGGGGTTAGTGTTTATACAACAGGCGTTTTGGACCCCCGGGAAGAAGAAGAAGAGGAGCTTTACAAGCCAGGGGTGCAGGTTAACGCTGACAGGAAGTAGAGTCTGTGTCATGCCAGAACCGGAGCTGGGTAAGCCGGCAAGAAATGTAGAGAGTGACCGAAGAAGAAGCCGCTGAACAAGAGTAAATCTGGGACTGATTTTTGGTAATTTTGTTGTGACAAATATCCACTCTTCTGTGCTCATACAGAGCAGAAGCGTCCTGGTGGCCTCGTGGTTAAGATGGTTGATGATTAAGGTACCTGTGTGTCCTCTCACCTCACACTTTTCCATAAAGAGCACACCCTGATCTGTGTTTTTTCTGCAGCATAGAAATAGGTGACCTGATTGGTTATCATAGTCTGTTAGGATAATATGCCACATCCTGTGGTGTGTATGGCTTACTGTAATACTTACTCTGCATGTAAACAGAATTAGAATCAAGCTGTCAAAATTCTTGTGAAGACATAAACGATGCTGGTCTGTTTCAGTACCCGACATGTTGAGGAGGTTTTCATAAGCCCCTTTAGCTGTTATAGAAATAAAGTGATCTGCAGGTTAGAGTGTAGAAATGTTATATGTTTATAGGAAATGCAGCTTTAAGAGAACAAATATATCCAAATGGGTCATACTTCTTGACCTTTTACTTGAAATGTGTTTATCTGTCATATGTATCTTGAACTATGACTCACAAGAATTTCCTATGACTCTTCCTATGAGTTTTGATAATCCGCCTTGAGTTTATTCAGATGTGGTGAAGCCAATGCTGAAGTCCAAAAAACTGCAGTTCCTCAAACAGCCACTTGAGGCTGGCTCCATAAGTCCCCATGTTAAAATGTCCAACTTCACAGCAGAAATAAACAGCCTGGTACAAAAAACAATTTTGGTCTCTGTAGCTAATTTCCCCGTTCATGACAACTGTACTGAGGGTGAATTTTTATAAAACTCACCTGTTCAATTATATTAAGGCTTAAAGTTATGCAGAATTAACAGTCTGGCCGCTTTGATTGACAGGTAGGTGCTGTTACAGATTCAGCCTGCCCCACGTCCACCAATGATCCACGTCTTTGCCGATTTTTAGAGTAGCCGGATATGGAAGATTTTGGACTGCCAACATAGCGACGGCCAGAGCCACCACAACAGCTCTTCAGAAACCTGTGGGTGAAGTCACAGATACGACGTCCATTCTTCATATTATCAGTGGGTGCTACTGAGCAATGGCGGAGTAAGACGTTTCCCTCTAGCTCACACAACAACAAATTTTTTTATCACACCTCTGCACGCCTTAGAGGGGAAAATTTCAACATGTGTAAGCAGAAAAAAAGAAAAACAAACACGACGAACAAAGCCCTGATCAGACAGCACACTCACCTGAACAAGAGATACCTGACGACACAACTGAGGAGGAGAAGGAAGACCCACCAAACAGGAACAAGGTGGCCCGACTTCTGTGCTACCATACACAGCCGCATCCAAAGTGTGCAAAAGGATTTAGGAGAAGAAATATCTGCAGCCAAAAGAGACATTAGCACCTCTGAATTTAAATAAATCTTTTACATTATAAAGAAGTTATAAAATGGATGATTTGTTGAGGACTACTTTAAACCCTTCATCCACTCCTTTATCACCTTCTTCCTTTTTGTTTGGCTGCAAACAGAAGATAATAAGAAGCAGCCTGAAAAAAAAAGACCCAATTCCCACTTACCTGGCACTCAAACATGGATTTCCAGTTTCCCGGTCTGCAGATGTGATTACACTTAGATTGAATGCACCGCTCCCAGACACTGGAAAGACTATTACAGTGCAGACTGCAATTCAGGTTTGGCTCTAACTCTCAGCAGGTATCGCCGAGGATGAACCTCTTAAGCTGCTTTTCACAGGGCTAACAAAACAGCAATATGTCCTGTGATGAGCCGCTGAATCAGTGGTCAATAGATCTACAGGAAGCTTTAATCTCACTACATTACCCCTCGAGAGTAGATGAGAAAATGATGAAATGTATAGAATCAAGAGGGGGGGATATGCTGCGATGACAAGAAAAAAGGAAATTCAGTAAATCAGAGCGCACACAACAGGAACATATCTCGTATTTTATACGGAACCGCAAACGTAAAAAGCCTGCCAAGTGTCCAAGAGGTTAATTGGATGAATCTGTGATTAAATGAGCGAAGCACGAGTTTCGTCACAGTCCTCTAAATTAATCCTTGCACCCTGATTTGCATGCATTCAAATGCACATTGTCATCAGAGTAGAACATGCATGGAAATGATTGCCGGTGACTTGCCAACGCCAGCCCTTCTCTTTAGTCTGTATTAATCCCCCAGCTCCTGGCCTCGGGCCATGGCGGGAATGCGTACTGGAGGACGGGCCGCGTGCCCTCAGCTGCCTCCTAATCTTACCCCCCAGCCGCAGGCTCGCTCCGACCCCTCGGCCCTGCCTGTGCGGTCCAGCCAATCTTCTCTATCTGGTTCTCTCCTGCCCCCTAAAGCACAAAACCGAGAATCAGCCTGTGATGGTCACTCTGGTGGATCCCTGGCTGATTTCCTGAGGCATTTTCTGAATAAAGCAGGTGGAAAATGTTCAGTGTTCAAGCTTCATACGAATACTTTCCTAATGCATTGAGTATGACATATGATGAACCTTACATTACAATAAATCATTTTGACTGTAATCTTCCTCATTGTTGCTTGAAGATGATGGAAGAGGGAGAAATAGTGCTTGGCAATCAAATATTCCCATGTCGTTGGTTTGCTGGCGTGCTTCTTTGAACCTTCTTGATTCACATGCATTCCTCTCCCAATAGGAGCTGTCACTTTGTGTGGACATTGTCCCTTCAGTGTGTGTGGCTATAGGGAGCGTCTGATGTCCACTCCGGGCCACTTGTCTATGATGTGAATGGGAAGACAATGAGACCCCCAGTGGCTCCCTCTCTCCATGACCCGCCTGGGGTCTGATTTGCCTTGGCAAGGGGGACAGAGGCCCAAAACAAAGCTGAAGGAGTCTCCAGTGAAGGGGTGCAGAGGTCAGCCCCAATGCCCAACTAACAGGCCCGTCCTCAAGTTTGGGCTCCTAAATGGGGAAGGGACACAGAGGCGTTGAGACAATGGGATAAAAGGGACCTCCAAAACCATTAAATTCTAAGGAAGTGATGGCCGTGAATGATGACAGAGACTGAATAGAGACTCTTGAGGTGGGAGGTACGCTCCATTAATGACCATGGATGCTCCATTATGGCAGCCCTGGGAGGTGGTGATGAGGTGGTACATTTTCTCCCATTAGGCCTCTCTTCTCCGAACGAGGAGACACTTCCAGATTGATGCAGGAATCCCGGTCGGGTCTGTATGGACCCCTGCCGTGAACCTCGGGGACAACGTGACAACGCCTGGGCCCCATTTAGAGGTAGGACGAGTCAAATTACTGTTTGCGTAACGTCAAGCCTTTCATAGCCCCAGAGGGCGCTTTGATTGATGGACTTTCCCTTTTTACACTGAGTGTACAACAGGATGTGGTCATACAGTTCATGGCTCCAGATAATGGATACGCCCTTCGATTGGTATTAGCAATTCAACTTTGTCTAACTTTTCAAAAGGCTAAAAGGGATCAGTGATGTTAATGATGATCCATTCATTACTCTCTGTCAACGGCGAATATGAAGGACGAACTGTGGAGCCACGTGTACAGCTGAATAATGTATAAAACAGACAGTCAGTCCTCTATAAATTAAACCTAATCCCTGTTGAAGCTATCTATTTAGGTGTCTACATTAAGATTATAGACCCCGACATATGTTGCTTGTTTATCCTTGGCATTAAGTGTACTTACTGTACACATCCTCTCTCAGAGGTGTTCAATCCTCCTTACTGTAAACGTACTGATTATTTTATTTCTCTGCTTGCTGCCAAAGGGACTTTTGCCTAACTATAAGATAACAGGACCCTTTGTACGCCTGAGTTACTCCTCATCTGTTCATTTTCTTCCAGATAATCTCGACATCTCTCCCCCTCCACATCCCCCATCCTTTACTTAGACTTGTTCCTGCAGCTGTGATGTCGAAAATAAAACCTTTTCCTGTCTGGATCTTTGTCTTCACTTCACTGTTTCACACCAACACACTGGGAACTTTGGGAATATTTTGTAGCAGTGAAGTGAAATCATATTTTTCTAAAATACCAGTTCTTATGATATTCATGTTTTGAAATAGTTTTTATGTTGGTTGTGAATTGAAGATTAATTTATGGTGTCATGCTAACTTTCAAACTGCATTTTACATTACAAGGTCTCCATGTATTGGTATGATAATACCTGTAATGATAAGTGGCACAATTCAAATGTCAATTATTCAGGTTTTAAAGTCGCTTCAATAAAAGGTGCATCATAATAATGTAGGATGGATGAACAGAATCACACTAACACTAACATCTATCAAATATAGCTATCTGTAGATTGTGATATCACTGCATGCTCATCAAAACACGTCTAAACAATGCTTGTTGCTACATAATTGGGCGTGTTTCCCAATTACCCCTCAGCTGTAAACCCACAAATTAACATGTTTGTTTGTTTATTCAATACAGAAAGTTTAAAGTCGTTTTTTCTTGGGGGTTATACGCTGGACTGTTTCTTGGCCGGGTGCAGTGACTTCTTGGAGGTTGTCTGGCAGTGATGTCAAAACTTTTATTTTGGTATGAGTTTAACAAACAAGACAGAACGTGTTCGTTAGTGAGCTTTAGTGGTGCAGATCGATGGAGTAGAACCAGGTTTGCTGTTTCCCCCCCTGCTTCCAGTGTTTCCAGCCAGGAGACCATTAGCTTATCTTAGCATAAAGACTGGAAACAGGGGGAAACAGCTAGCCTAGCTTTGTCCAAAGATATAAGATACAAGATACAAATATATATGTTACATCTTGTTTGCTTAATCAATACAAAAAAGGTTACAACAAGAAGTTTTTACGGGGGGGTTATGTTGCTGGACTATTTTTTGGCCGGGTGCAGTGACTTCCTGGAGGTTGTCTGTCAATCTAGCAATGATGACAGATTCAATGAAGTTTAGTTTTGGTATGAGTTTAACAAACAAGATATAACATGTTCATTAGTGAGCTTTAGCAGTGCTGGTTGATGGACTTTGTTTGGATAGAGCCAGGCTAGCTGTTTCCCTTGGTTTCCAGTATTTACGCTAAGCTAAGCTAACTGCTGCCTGTAGTTTATAGATATGAAAGTGGTTTTAATTCTCATCTAACTTATGTATCAAACAGCGTCTGATTTCAATTAACAGACAAGGTACCAGACTCCATGCTTTTACTGCACATGGTCTGTGTACGTTATCTGTACATTCAGAAGTAACTCCAGATTTATGTTAAAAAGCAGAAGCACGTCTAGACTGTAATTACGTAGCCACAAATAGCTTGATTTAAGGAAGGCAGGCCACATGTTTTACAGTAAGAGTCCTTAAGGGCAACACTTCACAGCTGGCTGTGACTGCTCAACAGTGCTGTCAGGAGGGTTTGGAGGCTTTTCTTTTTTTTTCTCTTCTCCATACAAAAAATGCAGCAGTCCAGCCAAAAATAGGCATTCCACACTGTGAGGAATTGCTTGCAGGATGATATTCTATAGCGGTTCGCCAAATCTGCACGTGGCTCTAATCTTGGGCGGCAAACTTTGAGCAGAGATAAGGAATGCGCCCCGCAGCACAACACATTCACACACACATATACAGTAGTTTGACATACGCATAAATCAACAAAATACCCAAGCACAAACTCCATACATGTTCAAGCCACTTCTGCACACTCCTCGAGTCCTCCATGTGGTGGCACTTTCAAGAGAGAAAAGAGAAAGAGCACTACAGACTCAAGTGCACTTATGCCATCTTTGAGGTGAAGTGCTTCACATGTTGTTGCCTGTTTGTTCTGCACAGAAATAAGGAGATGCTACGACGCCAGAGCATATCCACTGTGAATAATTAACATGTTCACTCGGTTTATTTGAAATAAATAAATGCAGCAGTGAATAAAATCAGTAATGATGGAAAGCTAAACTCTTAGAGTTAACTGCCAGCTTACGTGATTTGGCACAATCAAACTTTAAATTTCACATTTAAATGTATTGAATTGAAGATAAATCTATTATTAATATCAATCTTGCTCGATTAACTATGAGCCAGTTGACGTAGCTAGAAAGAGTTTAGCTTTCCATTATGATTGAATTTTGTTATAGAAAATACCAAACTGAATTAGGATGTTGATTAATCAAAGTGGATATTTTTTAATTGCAGTTACGCTGAAAAATCTTCTGCTATCCGATTAGCACTCCCCCCTGCTTTAGCTGTTAAGTTGATCTGTTCTGATTAGTCAATTTTAAATGTGGGATCACATAATCATAAATTTATATGACATAATACTATTTTATATGTTATAACAGATGCCAAATGGTCAGACAGTCTTAACTTATTCTGACAAATAGTTTCAGTTAACTGCAACTCGAGTGATCTTGTGGTCTAGAAAATATAATGAATATTAATAATTCAAACGTTTTTTTGGCTGTCGCGATCTGTTGTTTTATTCTGTCTGTGTTTGTGTTGGCTGTACATTGTGATTTTCTGCAGGACCTCTAGGTGCATATCCATCCTGTTACATCACTGCACCCATGAGAGCTCCTGACTAACAAGTAAATCAAGGCCATACAAGTGAGTTCCTTCATCCTCCTTTAATTTCAAAGAAATGTCTTTCCTGTGCTGATACACTTAACCCTTGTGCTAATCTTCAGAAACAGATGAGTAGCCGTTGTTGCTGCTGCTGTCGTCCAGATGTGCACCTATAGCATCTTTTCTCAGAATACAACATAACTCAGAAAAAAAAAGACACACGTGATGTGAATAAATCGCAGCGTTATGACGGGATGGTACATTCTCTGTGTAACAGCATATGTCAGGACTTCACAGCTTGTGTCAGATTTTCTTCCTGTGTAGCTGCTACCTAGCCTCTCCCTGGAATAACACGTTGTCATTTTGTCAGAATGCAAACATGTAATAACTGCGAGGCCGGTCATCCATATGTGCTCGTGTTGCTTTCGTTGTGAGAACGAACATGACTTCTTAGTAAGACACGAGAGAAGACACCTAAATATAGAAACAGGACAATGTAAACATGATGGGGTCTGTAGAGTACAATGCAAACTGTGTTATTATAAGTTACCTGTACCATTACTCTGATTTCCAATGAGGTAAGATAGACTTTAATGATCCCACACGAGGAAATTCACTTGTCACAGCAGCTCGTATACACAAGGTTGACTCATAAATAAGAAATATATAGAAGAAAGTCATGAAGTCAAGGTGTTAAAGAGTCTGACAGCTGTTGAAATGAAGGACCCGTGGTAGAGCTCCTTCTTATGTGGTGGGAGTAGCAGTCTGTCACTGAAGGAGCTGTTTAAAGAGGTGAGAGGAGTTGTTCATGATGGATGACATGACTAATACCACATAACAACCTGTAACGGAGATACTTTCTAGTCCCATCGGAGTTTCCCCAACTGAATTCAGTCTTGTTGTGACTAAGATATCTGCTGAATAATATCATTTTTATCATTTACAACGATAACAACATGTTTTTATCTAATGAGATATTCCTTATCAGTCCATATTAGTCAACCTTTAATCCTTTAAAAAACAACATTTTGATTTCCAACATGCTGCACACAAATAAAGTACACACCTGTATTAACTAGGTAAACACTTGTATTAATGAGGTAAACACCTGTATTAACGAGGTATACACCTGTATTAATAAGGTACACGCCTGTATTAACAAGGCAGTTTCAACAGCTCCATAAAATTGACCCTTCTTGTTCACGTCCGTGTTGACGTCTGACCAGTCTAGTTTGTTGTTGAACATCCAGGTATCTGTATGCTCACCATTTCGATATCCAGTCTCTGGATCTTCACCGGTGTGGTCTGAGGCCTCCGGAAGTCAATCACCATCTCCTTTGTCTTGCAGGAGTAGAAGTGAAGGTGGTTGAAATCGCACCATCAGAGAACTTCTGGAGGTGACAGCTGTCAGTGTCTAAAGTCTGATGTGTACAATCAGCTTCCAATACTGTGATCTGTCGGTGAGTTAGTGTGTTTTATATCCAATTCTTTGATTCACCAAGATAATTATCGCACTGCTGCATCCATGAACCTCCTTGGGGCTGTTTTTAATTGAACACGTCGTCCTCAAAAGACTTTTAAACGAGTGCCTACAACAATCTGCATCAACGGGAAGCTGATTACCTCAATTGCTGTTCAATGCTCATTTGTTTCCAGGCGACTTGCTTTGTGTTTGTGTGCTCTGACCGTAAACACTGAACATCTGATGACATGCCTGACATGCATAAATTAGCGTATAGACGTAAAGATCTGAATAGATATCATGGCAATCGGCGATAATAATAGTATTGAGATCATTTAGACGATAAAGATGTCATAAAAAGACGTTTGAGATGGTTTAACATGAAACAAACCTAATGAACACTTCATTTGAGACTACATATATTTAAATATCATGTTTAGCTGTAGGGTCTCATGTAAATATTGAATTATAGAGATCTAAAGTGGGACAAAAAGACTTTTGAAGAATGTGTTGGTGAATTTTATGGATATGAACCAAACCAAGTACCACAACAGTAAAGTAAATGTTCAAACATAGCATAACATAGTGGAAGCCGCTTTTGTCTTAGAATTTGGAAAACAAACCCAAGGCACTTCTATCCATCCATTTTCGTCCACCATCCAGAGTCAGGTTGTGGTGGCAGTAGGTTTAGCAGAGTGTTCCAGACGCTTCTCTGCCCAGCAACATATTCCAGCTCCTCCTGAAGGATCCCAAGGTGTTCCCAGGCTAGATGGGCTATGTAGTACCTCCATTAGGTCCTGGGTCTGCCCTGGGGTCTCCTACAAGTTGGACATGCCCAGAACACCTCCAAAAGAAGGTAATCAGATGCCTAAACCACCTCAGCTGGCTCTTTTTGACGCAAAGGAGCCCCCTTCGGATGTCCAAGCTCCTCACCCCATCTCTAAGGCTGAGTCACCCGGTAGAGGAAGCCCATTTTTGGCTGCTTGTAGCCACAATCTCATCCTCTGGTCACCACCCAAAGCTCATGACCATAGGTAAAGGTTGGGACATAGATGGACTGGAAAATTGAGAGCTTTGCCTCCAAAGGAAGGCACTCAGGTGGCGTCTAAATCAGATCTCCGAACCACTTCAGCTGGCTCCTTTTGACATGAAGGAGCAGCAGCTCTACTCTGAGCTCCCTCTGGATGTCCGAGCTCCTTACCCTATCTTTAAGGCTACCATTTACTATACTTTTTAAAATAATTGTATTTAGTGAAACAGAGGTTTGCCTGGATGTGACGTCCTTATATTTACTTCATCTTAATTAAATTAGCTAAAAACTGAAGTCTCTCCGTCCTGAGACGTTTAGCTGGAGATGAGCTGACATGAAGACCTTAACGAGGCCGACCAAAACAATGGGAACACAAATGGGTCAGCTTCCCTTAATGAAGATAAAAGGGCCGCCTTTATTAGTGAGGGAATTTTCATCGCTAGTGAACGGGTTGATATTTAACTTACACACATTAGTGGTTTGGAAATCAACACCAAATTGAAATAAACATGCTGACGTGTGCAAACATGATAGTTTCTGTTGATATGAGCTCTCTTATTGGAAAAAACTCTCGGCTCCACAGTCTCTAGTCGAGGGTTTAACCTCTGTAGTCTGGAGGTTAACACCACAGAGTCAGGATCTAATCTGGGTCTTTGCATAATTAAAAAGAAAACGAATGTGGAACAATTTAGGAATAATAAGCAGTGAAGTTCTCTTTTCATTTATACTCTTTTGGTCGGCCACTGTGGTTAAAGAACTGCATGTGTTCCTCCCTTTTAAACACAGTCACATCTTTTATAACAAATTCCATGTTGTGTTTTGTAACTTCACCCGTGTCGGCGATGCTACATTAAACATTAAACTGACAACAATACTGATGGATGCACATCTGTCAAATCACTGCAAACCAAAGGCCTATCAAAGTATGGATGACCTCTCCACCCCGCTGACCCCGACACAGCCGCCTGTAGACTCAGGCGGGCGGGTCAGACTGGTGTCAAGCCCCATGGTTCAAAGGTGACAATAAGACCAGTGCCATCCTGGAAATTAGACCAAACTAATTGTCCATCAGTCCACTTTAATTACAGTCCAATCAAAAGCGAGCCTAGTTCACCCGTTCCAGGGCCATGACACCAGCCATGGGCGGGGGTTGGGGGTTATTACGGATGGTAAATTAAATTATGTATGCTGCAGTGCACTGGAAACAAAAGCAAATTCCCAATTTAATTAGCAAACAAAGACCCTTAAACAAGAAGCATCCACTGTAGTTGGGTTATATAACAGATACAGTGCAAAACAAACTCTTCCTTAAAGAGGCCTGTTTGTGTTCGAGTAGCACATTGTATTTTTAAAAAATTATTTATCCTGAAAACAGATTTACTTCACAGTTTATATCAATCAATAACGGCTTTAACGTAAGCCATGTTTATAATTCAGGCCTATCCCAGAGGTGAAGCCTAACCCTTGTTAAATTGCTCATTGCGCCGGCTAAATCCTCTGCACCTATGCAGAAACTGTGATTAGCATATTAACATTAACATTTTAGCATGCCAGTTAACCCTCCAGCAGCAGGGATCTCCGTCTGCAGACAGCGAGCACTCCCTTTGTGTGAAAGGTTTCGGTGAAGTTGCTTTGATCAGATAAATCCTCATGCCAATAGATCCACCAGGCCTTCCTCTGTTCCTTTGTCTCTGCTGCATTTTGAACAACCTCTGGAAGATAAAGCTATAAATCTAGCAAGGAGTTTAGTTTAGCTGAAGATCATAATGGACAGCCATTATGATTGAACTTAGCTACTGCCATATAACTTAAATTAGCAATATATATCTATCTATCTATATCTATATATATGTATATTGATATTATATATATTATATATATATATATATATCTCTATATATATTTATATATATATATTAATAGATACATCTACGCTTCAATATATTTAAATGTGTAATTTAAAGCTTGATTGCACATGGAGTCATAAGCTGAGGTGGCAGTTAACTGCCACTAAAGCTAATTAACCTAGCTTTCCATCATGATTGATTTTACCTACTGCTATGTAATTAAATAATCAAGATTGATATGAATATTAGTTATGTATCAGGAGCTAAAATCAATCATGATGGAAATCTAAGCTTCTTCTAGCTAGGTTAACTAGTTTTAGTGGCAGTTAGCTGCCGACTCAGCTTATGACTCCTTGTGAAATCAAGCTTTAAATCACACATTTAAATCTAGTGAGTTGTAGATTAATCTACAGTATTTATGAGATTAATCTTAATCTAATCTTGTTAATTTAGTTATGTGGCTAATAGCTAAGTTCAATCATAACGGAGAAGAATCACCAGCTAAACTCCTGCTAACGTAAACTAGCTTAGCAGAGTACTGCAATTCATGATTTGTTGGGGTTACAGCTACATTTAAATCTAATTTTAATGCATTACATTGTAGAGTTATTTATTATTTATATCAGTTTTGGTCTTTCAGTTTGTTATTCCACATAACTTAGCTAAATTCAATCATAGTTAGCTAAACTCCTGCTAACGTAAACTAGCTTAGCAGAGTACTGCAATTCGTGATTTGTTGGGGTTACAGCTACATTTAAATCTAATTTTAATGCATTACATTGTAGAGTTATTTATTATTTATATCAGTCTTTGTCTTTCAGTTTGTTATTCCACATAACTATGAGGCAGTAGCTAAATTCAATCATAGCTAGCCAAACTGTTGCTAACGGTAACTAGCTACAAACTGCCATGTCAGCCTTTGATTCTAGTTGATAGTGATTTGTGACTTAGCAACATCTAAATTAAATATTTAAATGTAATAAACTCTATATAAATTCATATTTGATTTTTGTATATTGTCTTTTCCCCTATGGAAAATTAAATCAGTAAACTTCAGTTACATTGCTCCTGTGGTTACCGCTCAGCTCAGTCCGACCCACTATAGTATAGGATGTGGCCCTTGCGTGTTCAGTTTAAACAGCAGGGCTTAGATCCTATGCCATTTCTGAGAAGCAGCTAGTGTGTGCGGACTGACAGCTGATTGCGCTATGGTTTAATCTTGTTAGGGATTTTCAAAAGTGCTGTGTCCACTCAGATCTGGAGATAGGAGCGCCGTGCAGCCTTTGTGTGCAAAATTTCAACGCTCCCAAAAAAAAAAAAAAGAGGGACAAAGGGCCCCCCTGGTGATGTCATTCCCCTGTCAGCAAGCAGTCCCTTGCTGCAGAAGAGGGGCCAGGACAGGACATACTGTGACCATCACCCTCCACCATGGCCCCAGCGTCTCATCCTGACGGCCTCTGTACCAACCCCTGGTGTGAAGTTCAAGACTGAAATCTGAGTTGGACAGACATATATACAAAATATTTTTGACCCTACATCACCTAAAACTGCCCACTAGAAACTGAAATGATGCATATATGTCATGTTTCTTATGATATGTGTCACTCCAGCAAACTTCCAGTCATATTCAATTACCATCAGTGCCATGAAAGTGCAGCTGCCCATATATATCAGGGCAGTGTCTTGTCCAACTGACTGTCCATCCACACGTGACACATGATGCAGGAGGCTTGTGTTGTGTAATAATATCTACATCAGCATATGTGTCAGCTTTCTCCATGTCCATATCTCCATATTTGGGTTACCATTGACAGAACAAAGTAGTGTTTTAAATGACAGACGTACAACACAGTAAAATGCCGTAAAAACTATTTTTTTTATACTGAATTGACATGAAAATATTATATGAACGCCGTATAAAACAAAAGTTTTGCCAAGAAATATATCAGTATTTTACTGTATACTGTAAAGAAAAAGTTATTATGGTAAAAAACTGGTAACTGTGGTTGCCAGAATTTTACCGTAATAAATACGGTATAGCTTTTTCCGATTTCACGTTTAACGTTGGCTTTTTTGTCCATATTTTACCGTACAAGTGCAAGTTTTTTTCATTAGTAGAAACACTGTTTTGGCACATAACATGAAAATACCAAATAAATACTGTGAAAATAAAGGTTTTATATAATATGACATATTTGTTTTACTGTAAAATTATTAAAATACTACTTTATTCTATATAAACTCCCTTAAAGTACCGTATAAATAAAGGTTTTGTCATGAAATATTACAGTTTATGAATATCCCTTTGCCATATGTATTACGGTAAAATTCTGGCACCCTAAAAACAACAGTTTTTTTCTTTTACAGTGATGCGTACCCTTTAAAGACCTCTTGACTCTACTTAACCTAAGTAACCTAACATATGACATAAATTGAGTTTTGGCATCTTGGCACTTTTGTGTCTTTTTAAACTTGCAATGTGAGTTGTGCGAAGAATTGCCAGCTCCACATTCCTGAAAACAGCTTCATAAATCTCAGCTGTGTGTGCGAGTGCATGTGAACACAGACAGATGTGTCCTAACTTAGCAAACTACACTGCACAGCAACTCCAGTTTCCAAGAAACTGTTCGTCGCTGACTTCTCCCCATTTTTAGAGAGTGAATCTGGAGATGGTCTGTTGGCTTATGTTACAGTACATATCTAACACACGCACACACACACACAGTGACAAATATACAGGGCTAAGCTTGTGCCGATATCTTACACCTGGTTTCAGATATAGCGTACACATCCAAGTGTTTGTGGGTATTTATGGGCATGAGTCATGTATGTTCATCAGAAGTGCCATCCCTTTCGCTCCAACAGACACCTCTCGTACTATTCCTACTCGAAAACGTGTCCGCCCCCGTGGTGTCCCGTTTTAAGTCTTTCCTCCCTACTGCAAATCATTTGCGTGATCGCTTCGACATCAGCAGGTCTCACCGAGCGCGAGAGACAGTTACGCAGAAACAGACAAGCAGCCACAGCCGCTGCTGTGAAAATATGGAGTTTGACAGATAGAAAGACAAACATCCCATGGGGCCACAGGGTTTGAGTTGTGAATGGCTCAACAGGCAGCCAGACTATATAGATCACCAGGGTATGGAGACGCTTTAGCTCGCTGTGCAGACTGCCAGGCTGTGCCAGATAAAACACATTTTAATGATTGAATATGTTAATTTAGTGTTCATTTTCATCGCAGAAATATCAAGTTGTTACCCTAATAATCCCTCAATTCAATGTACCGTTCAATACTTCAAAGGCCTAATCACAGTTTAAAATAAATAAACTAATTTTCATATTCGCTCACAGGCATAAAAATTAATCACACTTAGTTCAACTTTGATGATTTTTTACAACGTTGACCAATGTCAAGTCGTCGTCACAGTGCTGACCTTTGAGTTTTATTTATTTAACGGTGCTCTGCCTCCACAGAGAGTCTGCACAAAGTTGCACAAAGTGAGACAGGAGTCAACTTTTGTTTTTTTGAGTCAACTAAATAAGTTTAGTCCCTTTTGTCCCGTTACCAACCAAGCTAACCACCTAACGAGAATGCCAACTAACAACTACCAAACACTCAATTCACGTATTTGCGTTTTGAATATAAAAATATAATAAAATGCAGTGTACTGTGAGTACCCACTTATAACGGTCAATAAGTTAAGCAACACTAAATGGCCGCCATTTCGGCTACGTAGCGGAAAGGAAGACACCATGGCGGCCAAAGAAGCTGCTGTAGCTGAAGCGGTTGTGATAAATGCTGCATTATACGAATGTAAGTTACACATATGTTTTAGGTTTATATTTTGGCAGTCAAGTGTTGGGCTAATGATCCACGCCGTTGTAAAGAAGAAGAAGAAGCAGTTAAATGTTTGCTGCACTCGAATTCAGACAACTGGAATTAGCGTACTACGCCAAGAATAAGCACACAGCGTACTACACAGAAGTGTGCCAACGCAAGTATCTGAAATAAGACAAAGGTCATCAGCTCAGAGAGTGAGGTAATTATGTACAACCTATTATATATCATATCATATTTTGGTCATATTGCCATGCCATGTTTATACGAAGGAAAGGGATGGACATAAGAAGGGAATGTTCTTTGTGTTAGAAGTACTTTAAAGAGAGACACTCATAGTAAGTTACAGCACAGTTCAAACTAGTAAGTTATTGTAAGCATAAAAGGTGTAACAAATAAATATACTGAAAAAAACAAAAAAACAAGCCAAAATCACTAAAACATAAAAAATCGAAATGACGACAGGAAGACAGAGCCAGGAACCTGAAATATCACCAAAACAAACAAAAAAAAGTACTATTCTTGCACATAATTAAAGAGGGAAAAACACATATTAAAAAGAAAAGCAGCAAACAAATAAATCTGCCCACATGGCATCAGGGTTTTCTCATATTCTTTGTTCAGACACATGGTTAACCAGGCAGGAAGTCTGGCCAGATGATGATACCGAGCCATCCTCCTCATGGAAACCTCTTGGCTGAGCTCACAGAAAGCTAAAAGGCTGCTGTTACGTGGGCGAAACAGACAGATGCTTCGACCACCTGTAATGGAGTGTTGGCGGATGACTTCACGGCAGCTCTCGGAGGAAGCCATGTGAAATCCATTGACGGCATAAAAAAAAAATAAAAGGGCTGGCCTCCCTCATCCGTCCTGAAACTAAGAAAGTAAGAGAAGAGGGTGTCAAAGCGGGGAGGAAGCGTCGTCTCCGGATTATTGCAACAGGGAAGTGTTGGGTCTGTGGTGGGTGTTTGCATCACCGGCTTTGAAGGTGCACGAGGTGATGAAACGGGCTCCCTCATGGGTTAGCATAATGAAAAACCATGATCTCTTTGGGCATCTGGACTGAATGATGACATAGCAGTTCAACTCAAGGACTTTATTGACTGCAAAGTGACTGATGTATGGAGACAAGCATAATGCAGAGGGCTTCTGTTTGCAATAAGTGCCTTTCATTTATATGAGAAACAAGGGGCTTTTGAAGTGGAACAAGCACCACCTCTGCAATGTGTTCATTAAAAAAGTAATTATACTTTTCCCCTGAAAGTTCATCATCCGGGTACTGAGTCACAGCAATTTTAAGCAGGACCCCTGCACTGCACGTTTACCCTCTACAAAGAGCTTCAATAAGGACAAAGCACACGCTTTCCCATAAATACCTGAATTTGGCCAGTTAATGATGCCTGCACAAATGGCCCCCAACCAAACTAAATAGCCTCGATTGCTGGTTAATTTATTGGAGACAAGCGCCATACTGAGATCAGACGAGTCGCTCTCGCTTGTAGCACCTTCACTGCAATGAATTTGCTGACCCCCACAACCTTCTGCATATTTCTATAAGGGGCATGAGAGGCCGGAAAAGAGTAGCCCCGAGGTTAAAAAAAAAAAGAAAAAGAAAAAAGGAGGGTTAGCTCACATGCGGTTTGGGTTTGTATGATGCTTGTGTAGCCCAATAAATCAGCTAGTTAGGAGATTTTCTGTACACACACACACACACAGTAGCTGAGAAGGAAAGCAGATATTCTGAGCAAGAAGTAGCTGCAGGGAAACATACGACATGACTTATAGTCTGTATACCCTCTGTCTGTAAACAAGTTGCTCTCCAAGGACACAATCCTGACATATCCCCACCTGAGGTAAAAATACTCTAGAACATTTTCTAAGCACGTCCTGTGTTGTGTTTTTTTTTTACAGTGAGGCAAGGTGAGGCTTGAGTTTCATTACGAGACAGCTTTAATGACCAGGTTAAGGGCTCTGGAATTCCCACAACTAGAACATATGAGGAGGATTTAGTTTGGTTCTTTTGTTCCTGACATGAAACGGCACATTGTTAACCATGGCCTGAAGGCAGAGTGGCCAGAGTGCACAACAACAGGTTAGGACCACTGACTTGTGCAGTAGTTTTTTTTTACAGTTCATTGTTGGTCCTGGATACCAAGAGAAGATAGAGGACTGTTAGCTGGTATGCTTTGAATTCTGCACCTATATGATGCGTTAGGGCAGGAAACTTGTATTTTCTTGTAATAAAAATAATCATTCCTATATTTAAACTGTATATTTTATGATACATTGGTGGCCTGTTCAAAAGAAATGTACACTCTAGACCAGCCATTAGAGCTAGGCAGCACTAGCAAGACTTTCTGTGGAAAAGATCCCTGCTAAAGTGAGGAGATGGAGACAAGGATGCAGAGCTGGATCCAAGTCAAGCGGCAACCTTGTTGGCTGTGAAGGAAGCCAAAAACTTCAGTTCCCCGTTCATGACAACTGTACTGAGTCTGAATTTTTATGTCTACCATATTCTGAGCTCCACAACGACTCTTCAGAAACCCGTGGGTGACGCCACGGATATGCCATCCACTATAAGTGATCTAAGTACCAGGTTTGAAAAAGACGGTACAAACCATGAGTACCATCTGTTAATATGGGGAACGTAAGGTCTCTCCCCAAATAGATGGAGGAGCTAACGGCACTAACCAGTCTACAGAGGGATTACGGAGAATGTAGCATCACAGAGACGTGGCTGAATGAACTCACTACTTTCGTACGTGGGGAGTCAACTCTACCAGCTGAGGACACCACTATAGAGAATGTTTTTCTTATCAGTCTCGGATATTGTGAGCTGCTGTAACAAGTGAATTTCCAAGACTACATGTGTGGTCACACGATGCTTTCAAACATTAAGAGGGTGCATTGATTGGACAGCATCTCTGACAAAGTCACCTGTTATATTAATCACCGTGGTGAGTCTTTTCCCTATAATGATAAACCCTGGGTGATGAGGGATGTTAAAGCTGGTATTAAGAGGAAAGAAACTGAATTCTTCAGTGGTGGAAAAAAGCAATAATCAAACATAATGGGTCAATAAAAGGAAAGGGTTGAAGGACAGATGTCCACAAGGTGCCTTTGGAACCAGTAATCCCAGCTGGATAAATGTAAATAAGGCAAACGAGTTCTTTGCAAGGTTTGATGAATTTGATTTTTCTGCCTCATGAGAGCATCCTCGCCTCTCTTACAGAGAGAAGTCCTGAGGACTGTAGCACCACTGTTGTTATTAATGTTGATGAGGTTCGACAGCAGTTAAGGCGCCTTGAGGCCAACAAGACAGCAGGGTGTGATGATGTCTGTACATACACCACAAAAGTCTGTGCTGACCACTCAGTCTTTCATTGAATTTTTCATTGTCTGTTTTCATCAAAAATTCTACATATATGGAAAACATCCTGTTCAAATTCCCCCCCAATGTGAGTATCTTATATTACTAATTTTAGACCTTGGAAAAGGTGTTGAAGTAGATGATGGACTGCTTTTTTTGTGTCACAGCATTTACAGCCACCATGAAACAACTGCCAGCTCTGTTAGGAGAGTGTTTTTTGATTTTAACAGTACTTTTAATCACAGTAAAAAGAATGGATGTCGTATCCGTGACATCACCCACAGGTTTCGGAAGAGCCGTTTTGAAGCTCAAATTGTGGTGACGCTCGAGACCACCATCTTGGCAGTCCTGCCTCTGCTGCTTCCCAGGCTAATCTAAAAATCGGAAAAGATGTCGACCATCAGCACCTGACCTGAGGTGAGCTGGATGAAGCCTGAGTGCTCAAGCAATCAATCTGTAATGGTACCTACCTGTCAGTCAAAGCGCCCAGGCTGTTGATTATGCATAACTTTAAGCCTTAATATAATTTGAACAGGTGAGTTATATATTAATTCACCCTCAGTACAGTTGTCATGAATGTGGGAAATTAGCTATAGAGACTAAAACACTGATTTTGTACCAGGCTGTAAACATGTTTATTTCTGCTGTGAAGTTGGACATTTGAACATGGGGACTTATGGAGACTGACTCATTCTGTAGCCAGCCTCGAGTGGACGTTTGAGGAACTGCAGTTTTTGGCACTTCTGCATTCACTGCCTCTCACGTTATCTCTCAAAGGTTGCCGCTTGATTTGAATACAATTCAAAACAAGTGCAACTGCAAACTGCACAACACAATTTGAAATAACAAACTGTCCGGCATCGTAATTAAAACAGGAGTCCCACAGGGCACCATTTAATTCCCCTTTTTGTTCACATTAAGTGCAGCTGACTACAGGCATAGTCAGGTTCACATCCGAAAGTTTTCAGATGACACTGCCCTAGAGGGTGTACTTAACCAAAGCACTGACCTGGCCTATAAAAGAGAAGTCAGATTATTAATTAAATACACTGAGGTTGTACTGAAGACTGTTCCTAAGGAAGGTTACATCCTTTGATCAGCAAGAAGCTTCTTCGTGTTTTTTAATCAGCGAATCTTAGCCACTGTCCTCTCTTATGCTCTTTTATGATGATGAGAACGGGATCAATAAGATGATCAGAAAGCCCAGACTCATTTGTAGAAAAGAGAACAAACTATAAAATGGTTTGTGTCTTTTGAAGGTCATCCATTACACAGTGTTTTTAACGGACTCTGAAGCTCTTCTGCTGCACGATTCAGAGGGTCTTTTGTCGCAGCAAAGCTTTTAGATGTTTTCTATAGCACCTTTCAACTGTTAATCACGTCTCAAATAGCTTTTTATGCTGTTATTTATTTATTTATTTATTTCACGACTGGGGATTAATAAAGATGTCGGATCTATTCAACTTTTTACATATGATGGATCAAAAAAAAAAACAACAACTGAAGGTTGAAGTCATGTACTGCCCAACAATTGATTTGATCTAACAGACGTCACTTAAATGAGCGTTTTTAATTTTCAATTTTTCAATTAACAAACAGCTGTTGTAAATAGAGATTTTCCTAAAAAATAGTGCGACTACCTGAGGAGAAAATCACTCAATATATATGTGTATATATTATCAGTCCTCCCTGCCGACTCTTCAGCAGATTATACCCCCAGGAACAGCCTCGGTCTCTTTACTGACGGTGATTATGTGATGTGAGGTGAGCAAAACACTTGAACTCACAATGTCTTCGTCTCTTTCCACCATGCATAGTCGGAAAATATATGTATCACGTAAATTACACAAGCAGGTGGAGTTTTTCCACTTCAAGAAGGACCATCTGAAGGTAGACTGGCTGAACAGGTACAACTATACAATCGTCTGCATGACCCTTCATTGACAGAAAACAGAGACAGCCAAACAGACTTTTCTGTTTATTAGCCATAAAACAAGAATTCTTCCTCAGCATTGAGGAGCTGTAATGTGTAACATGCTGCCCTGTTTGGTCTATGACATTAAACACTGGCTGACTTCTTTCCTCTTTACATAAGAGCCTAGGATGGAGTTTACACAACCACACCAGCAGTTAAGTGACATATGTAGGGCATGTTTACGTTTATGCCGTTTAACGTGCTGCAGCTGATTATCTGTGAGGTCTGCAAACTGATGTTAGCAGTTCACTTCAACCAAGTGGAGTTTGTTTGTTTGAGGTGCAGGACGAGGCGCGTGTTCATGTTTGTGGGTCAGATAAGAAGAGGAAATGTGTGTGTGCGTTGTTGTTCAGAGTGTTTCTTGTTGTGTTGTGTAACAGGCTGCTGTCTGGCTCCGTGTGACCGTCTGTGCTGTGTCTGATAAACCAGCCGTATCAAAATAAAGTCTCCTTCTACACAGATGGATATATCATGAAATAAGAAAATATCAAATTAAATTATCCTTTTTGTCTCTGAGAACAGAACTGTAGTAGAAGATTTCAGTTGGACTTCATCTATTCAACTATCTATTATCAACTTTTTCTTTATTTTCCTTTAATTATGTTACTGGAATATTTTTTTCAGAAAGTAATGTATTATCATGTATTCTTTTCTATTAAGAAAATGCTTCATGGATAATTTATGTGGTTTCTGTATGATGTGGTATTATTTTTCCTAATTTATTTTCTACTATTTATATAAATATTACCATTTTCTGTCCTAACGTTGAGTTTCAGACTGTGTTCTCCTCCTTCTCGTGCAGATCACAACCACTTGAGTGATCGGTGTTTAAGTCTCGTTACAGCTGCTCGCCTTTTAATGTTGTGTGACTCGTTCATTATGTATGCAAAGACAGGTGTGTGTGGTCGCCCAGCTGACAAGGCGTGACCACCTGAGTCATCCAAGCGGCATCCTCCAAGACGTGAAGTGAAACCAACGTCGAAGTGCCAAAAACTGCAGTTCCTCAAACGTCCACTTGAAGCTGGCTACAGAACGAGTCACTCTCCATAAGTCCCCATGTTCAAATGTCCAACTTCACAGCAGAAATAAACATGTTTACAGACTGGTACAAAATCAGTGTTGGTCTCTATAACTAATTTCCCTGTTCATGACAACTGTACTGAGGGTGAATTTCTATACAACTCACCTATTCAAATTATATTAAGGCTTAAAGTTATGCATAATTAACAGTGTGACCGTTTTTTGATTGACAGGTAGTTGCAGATGGCTTGTTTGAGCAACCAGGCGTCATTTGGCCCGCCTCAGGACCTTTTTGTTCTAATTAATCTAAGTAATAAATAGTTTGTTTTTCCAAATACAGCTGGTTTTATGTTGCTTCCTTTCCCCTCACGAGCTAACAGTCTATATATATTACTTGTTTTGCTCTGTGGTGTTTACTTGACAATGCTCGACAAAGATCTCTGTTAAATTAGATTTACTCGGAGCGATCAGTACAGTGTGCAGCCCTTTTGTTTGACCTCTGCCTGGTTTATATATGGAAGAAAGAAGAGCCTCCAGCCTTTTCCCCTTTTGTCAATAAAGACAAACCATCACAAGAACCGGCCTCTCAATGGTTAAAAAGAAAAACACTAAAAGCTTCCTTCTGTATAGCAACGGCCACATGTTTGTCTGCAGTTATTTGATGTGGGTGAATGTGTCAGGGTCACAGTCAGGAGGTCTCCACCCCGCTAGTGATGGACCCCATTGTTCATTGAAGACCCCCCTCTGTGTTATTGAGACATGCTAGTCATCTCCATTATGAAGTGTAATTAGGTTGTTGTGCTTATTAACTCCTATTATCAGAGGAGCCCTGAGATGTCTACATGTGGCTGGTGGTATGTGCTGGATTCACAGATGGCAGTAAATTCATGTTGGCATCTCGTTCCCAGACCAAACAGACCAATGCATGTCTAAAGATTTACTTTTCTTCATCCTTAAAATGGACATGGTTTTACGTGTTTTAGCCCAAAAACATCCAAAGGTTATATTAGTACCACCTAAGTCTATCTTCCATCACATTTGATAAACTGTATAGTGCTTATTTGTGTCAAATTTACATTATTACTGCTCCGTAATTCAACTGAGACAGAGACTATTTTGTTATTTCTCAATGACGCTGCATTCAAGGACACTCGTGATTCACTCATGCAGAGGATTCTTTTAAGAACGTGAATTTTATAGCCGCTATTTCTGTATGTAATACCAGACGTCGGAGCGTTGTTGAATACAGGGTCGCTCAAGGGATCTAGTCTTGCACTTTAATAAAGTGGGATGACTTCTAAAAGACTAATTCAAATAAAAACGGTCATGATTCATGCAACAAAGGCTGAAATATCCCTTGTGTCACAGGGAGGAAAGACAGGGATCAGACTCAGAGGCTGAACTGATGCAGATCTGTGGTTTATTAGCAAAAGTGGATGTACAAAAGTTTACAGATAGTCAAGCAGGCATAGTTGAAAACCAGGAAAGACTGCCCAAACAAGAAAACAAATCTGTGAAGAGCAGACTATATCCAAAGTCAAAGCGGACAAGCTTCAAGAAACCAAAATAACAATCCAGCCAACACTGAGAAACAAAACATGAGGAAAGGCCAGAATGCTTGAGAACACTGAACGAAGACGAACTGACACTGATACCGAAGAACAAATGGACTAAATACACAAGTGGAGGCAGGTGAAAACTAATCAGGGTGGAACACACACAGAACACAACAGCGGGAAGTTGAGGTACAGACACAAGGAGATTTACAAAATAAAACACCATGACACCTACGCTGTGACCCAATTGACGTACTTCCATTTTTGACTACATAACATTGTCAGTTATGTCAAAATCGGCGTACTGTGAGTACCCGGGTGGTGCACTCAGGACGGTCAAAAAGTTGAATGTGGAGAGCTCGACGCTTCTCACCTTTAGTGGTCGCCATTTTAGCTAGGTAGCGAAAGGGAAGGAACCACTGGCATCGTGAAAATGGCGGGCAAGAAAGCTGCTGGAGCTGAAGCGGTTGGGGTGAATCCAGCAATATACAAATGCAAGTTGTACATGTGTTTTCATATTTATATTTTGGCGGTCAAATGTTGGTGATAATGTGCGTAATGGCTGCCATTCGACTTTTGTGATCATTAATCAAGTCTGTCTTAAATTGTAAAGTGTAAAATGTTCGTGTTAATGTTGAATGAGAACATGTCGTTTATGTGCTGTGACACAGAAGACCATCAGTTTGATCAAAGTTTGTTGAAGTGCGTCACACATTTCAGCTCTCAGTTTAAATTTAGAAAATAACTCACTTTATCTCTCTTTGATTGGAGTGACTAACAGTCGTTTTACGGTGTAGCAGTGATGTTCAGCTTGTAACAAGTATTCTGCTACATTAGACTAATAATAGGAGCCCTTCATTTCCCGCTGGGATAATTGGCCTAAGTGCAGAAAGTCCTCCTGGTGTTGCTGGTCTGTACCCTGGTGGTCCTAACAACATCATCAACATCTTCCAACTTCAGTTCAGATTGTAGCTTCTTTATGTTCCTGCATCCAGTCAAAGGGAAACAATAAAGAGGAAACGCTGGAAAAACTCTCAAAGGTGATTGTTGCACCACTGATCACAAAATAGTTATCACTGTGATTGGGAAAACACTCAAGTCAAGGCAGCTGTCCCCAGAAAATCTATAACACAAGAGAAAATTGGAAACTAGATTACAAAAAGGACTGTTTGAATTCAGTAGTTCATTTTTGAAGGTGTAGGCTGTTATTCAACATTTCTGACTGTCAGATTTTATCAGCTAAAATTGTGCGCAGCTGGAACGCCTTTTAAGTGGCAGGAATACTTAATGACACGATGACACAGCAACGCCTCTGGCAGCCTGGTAATTGTTCTCAGGTTTAAATGAACATGTCAGAAGATTTTCTTAGTGTCGGTGCTGTTTTTTGAAATAATCTCCACACTGGTGCAATGATGAGCTACCAGCCAACATCTTCTTAATGTAAACTCACCATGTTCTAAGAAGAAGCAAACATTAAACGCCTTAACGTTGGCTGATTTGCCAAATTGGCCTTTTTAATTAGCCAACTAATAGCTATGGCTAATGAAGCTGTAGCCCAACCCATTAACATTAAAACTTCTTTCTTTTTTTAGTCTTTTATCTGTACGTTATGTTTCACATGTTTTACAATCATTGGTGACACAGTGCTCATTCAGAAGGAGTCGATTGTTACTGTACAAGGTTTTGTGTATTGGATTAACAGTAAAAGCACTGACGATCATTCATAAAAAAAACAAAAAAAACAAATGCTTAAGCCAATGAGCCAAGGATGCTAAGACGGAAGCTAAAAATCAATATAAAAACCAATATAAGGACCATCTGTAACAGACGTTACAGAGGGTCATCTAAGGGGAAAGTTACTCTCTCCAATGGTAAAAGCCTGAAAACTGGTCCAGGAACAGCTTAAAAAGTTGAAGAAGATTCATTCTTCTGAAGGAGCAATATGCATTTCTTAAGAAAATCTGTTATAGTACTCAGTTTTCAGTTTTTGGATCTTCCAAATTCAGGTTTGTCATTTAATTTATTTTAGTTTGTTCTTTTGTTTCACATCTAAAACAGTTTGGTGAGTTGCCTTTGGAAATTTTATGTATCTTAACAGGAGTCAAATGAAATTTATGAATGAACTTAAAATTGGCTGCCCACTTGTAAATGGAAAAATATTTTCTTTCACGAGTTTTGTGTGTGATTAAGAGCTTTCCATGCACATATATTATGCACATTTTCTCAACAAAAAAGAAAATACAGAAGACGAAAGTCCAAAATATTGAAAGAAAAAAGGTTTTACACGTTGCATCAACACTACACTGAAGTAGTGTTAAAGCAATTGTGACATATTTGACAGCAGACAAACATTACATCAGCATGCAGCCATAAGGAGACTGTAACTGTAATTATATAGTCAGAGTAACAAAGGCCTTTAAAATACTTTTGTACTTTAACAAAGACGTTTTGATTTATGAGAGAAATCCATTCCCTTTTTTTCTTGAGGGCTTAATGACTTAAAACATGTTAGTTCGGTGTGAATGAAGCAGCAGGCAGACTCAAATGACAGTCGAGACAGACAGGACAGTTCAATGATTTATTGACCAGCAGAATAATGTAAAATTACAGACAGACAGGTAAGAGGTAGGTAGGTTCAGGTGACATAAGGTCCAAATACAAGACAAGACAGGACGATAACTGGGACAAACTGACAAAGGAACAATGGATTGGGAAATGAGATGTAGGTGAGGACGTGGGTGGGGAAGGCTAGATAACCACAGAGAAGGTGAGGTGTGAAGACGATTCACTGACTTTGGTGAAACTGGATCATATTTTATGGAGAAAATGTTTCCTGTTTTTTCCTCTGATGTCCTCAGTTTGTTACCACAGAGGAGGTTTTCAGACCTTGCGCATGGAGGAATGCCAATGGTGAGCAGAGCTAGTGTCGTGCCAGAACAGGAGCTGGAAGAACAGGCTTCTTTGGACATAATGACAGAGGAGAAAAGACCAAAGGTGATGTTGAAGAAGAAAAAATGAGAGTCAACAAGCAAAAGGCCACTGGACAAGAGTAAATCTGGGACTGACTTTTAGTCATTGGTAAAATAAAAGGCTGAAAGACAGACGCCGAGCTGGGCTGACTGCTGTTGGACTACAGTAATATTAGCTGGCTGCTATGTCTGCTGTTGTTGACCTTGATTGATGATTGGCTGTTAGCAAAGTTGCTGACTCGCTAGTTTTTGATCATAAGTAATACAATCATAACAAATACACGGCTGTCCATAGTTACCACAGAGGTATTAAACTATTAAAGTGTTGCTTTAATAACAGAAATGTTCAAAGAATTGTGGCATTTGGTCAGAGGTCAGCTACAACGCTGTTCTTCTCAATGACACTTCAGCAGGTGTAAACGTAAAGGTTGGCCTCTTTCCTCGCTGTAGATGACACCACAACATAAGAAAAAGGTCATGAACCAAATTCACACCTGCAGGATGTGGTACGCTCCACATTCCCCTCTTATTGACTCAGTGAAGTAAGACCTCCATCGGATCCAGGGGCTGACCCCAGTGGAAGCCAAGGAATGGGGAGTTGGTTGACAGGTGAGAAGATGAGTAGGAGGGGATGCATGAATCCCGAATACGAGGCAGCAGTTGAACTCCTTCCTCTCTGGCACCGAGCCCGAACCTCAAATGGGAATGTGCAACCATAACATACCCTGCTAAGAAGCAGTAAACTGAGATGTTCTCCTTATAGACCTCTGTAATCAAGAATTTATTATATCTTTGCGGGAAACTGTTAGGGCCAGGTGACAGTGTTTGGGATCTGATCCAATTTATTCAATCTTTAAATAAACAAATCTATATTTAGCACGTTAAAGCTGAAATGTAGACGGAAAATCAGGGAGAAGAATAAGAATAGCAATAAAACAAAGTGACAAAGCAGCTGCTGAAGCTTCTTTGAACCAGCACAACTAAAGACAAGTCTAAAAATCACATCGAGATGTTCATCAAACTACAAACCAACATAAGTAATCTTATATTTAAAGACAACATCAGGTGTCTGTGAGACCAACAGGTCAAAGGTCATCGACCAAGAGTCGGTGGATGACTCTGAAAAGATCAAGAAGGAGCCATTCAAACCCACAGGAGATGTGCAACACTTGTTAAGCCTGTCACATCACGGCCGTGACGCTGCTTTGGTTCATTCTCCACGCAGCTTCAAATCCCATCAGGAGAGTTTCAAAAGCGTTTTGCCCGTCAGACATTGTTAACAGTAATTTGCACAATTTTTACTCCTGATATCATTTAATGGAGGACACCAACAAATTTAAGACGTGATAATAGTGACTGTTATTTAAGGCAACACTATGTATAAAATGGTATTTTTGACATAGACAAGACATAGTTTTTCATAGACTTACAATTAACCCTTTTTAATCAAGAGTAACCGTGATGTTTTCTTTGCTCTAACGTAACCCAAACTATACGTTAATGATTGATGATTGGCGACAATCTTTCCATAACTGTGCAAAGAGATTGCTGAAAGAAAGTGTTAAAGAAACAAAACAAAGATGACAAAGAATATAAAATTAAGAAACTTCAATAACATTGTAGGTCAATTTAGAAGAAGCCCAGTAGAAAGCTCCAAAAAAAGGCTTCTGAGTGAAACCATTTTAAAATATTTTATCACGTTTGTAAGGACGAGATTGAACTTCAGTGCTCCACTTTGGTTTTAATTCTTTCCTTAATCTCTTGTTAATCATTTAGTCTTTTATACAGTTTGAAGAGTTAAATATGAACCCTGATTTTAGCTCAACCATGACATGTTTTCAAGTTTATACAGCAGCATCGTTTCTATAATCGTTCTATGTTCCTATAAAGGAACATATTCATCACAAAAAGTCTAGAAGCATCTTTAAACGTTCAGGTAACGTTCATGTCCCACTTGGTTCTCCTGCAGGATAAAACAAACGTCTTGAATTTGTGAATAGTAAATGTAATGTTCAAACTGAATGAACCTCTCAGCACAATGATATTCAAGATAGCTGCTCAGTGTTTGATTTCTTTGTGCTACCCTCAGAAAGGTCCCTGTTGGCTGGCAGAAGGAGATTGATTGCGACATCAATGCAAACCACCAGGGTACTCTGATGGAAATACTGTTTAGTGTAGAAGAAGCCAAGGTTAAAAGGCTCGTGCCACAGTGGGAGCAGAGGATGTGGGCGTGGTACTCGACAACAAGCCTACTCAGTGTCTCTCAGACAACAAAGAGCTACAGACGCCGTCTTTTGACATTGCTGATCTGTCATTTACCGACTATCACCCCAGAGGTTCAAACCATGAATGAAAATGTCAAGTGGATGTTCAGCCTGGACATAAACAGAATTTTAACACCTTAAATCAGCCGTAACTGCTTTCATTGAACCATTTAACCTCCAGTTTTTAGAGTGTCATACCATTGTGGTAAATATGGACAGTTGTAAACATATATTTGTTATTTGCTAACAGCCAAACATCAAGCTGGGTCAACAACACAAGACATAGCAGCCAGCTAATATTACTTACTAGTCCAACAGCAGTCAGCCCAGCTCGGCGTCGAGGACTGAAAGTCAGTCCCAGATTTACTCTTGTCCGGTGGCGTCTTGCTCAGTCACTCTTTACATTTTTTCTTTTTTGCTTGTTCCATCAATGTCCCCTTTAGTCTGTTCACCTCTGTCATTATGTTTATAGAGGCTGATGAGCTTGTTTACATTGCCTGCTTGCCCAGCTCCTGTTCTGGCACGACACCAGCTCCACTTCCCGTCAGCATTCGCTCGCGCTCCGAGCCTGAAAACGTCTTCTTTCTCTCACCAGACTTACTCTTGTCTGGCAGCTTCTTGCTTGGTCATTCTACCAAAACAGCATCACGGCTGCAACGTGACAGGAAAAAATGGCATGTCTGAGGAGTAATGACGCTCTAAAGACAACGTGATATTTGGAATCTATATGATGCAAAAGCATAAAAATCTGAGTGGAATTTAAGACAGGATATGTTAGCAAGAGATCAGCCAGGTAGCAGCTCATCATCACCCCTGTGTGTAGGCAGATCATTTGATCTTTTAGTGGCCACTGGGTTAAAACTGGACTAAATTTCATTGTAAATTTGATTTTGCAGCATTTAATGACTATATTTTCAGATTTTTGGGGGCACAAGTGCTTAAAAAGTGTCATGCTTTACATATATTATGCTCAAAGTAAGTGCCTGTTGTTGATTTCTGCCTTGCCTGCACCCCAACAAGTCTTGACGCCTGACTGATAAGCACAACTGTGCTCTCAGACAGTTTTTTTTCTCGTTCTGCTTGTGATGCAGTGTGTTTTTATGTGTCGGACTGTCCTCCAGGGGATAGTGGGGTTGGTGGGCTTCGAGAATTTGGGGCATGAAATCATATGTAAACCCAATAAAAAAGGTTTGAATAATAAGAGAAACTTTTCTGTGTCAGTATCATGGTAATAAACAAGGGAATCCATTTTCATCACTGCCTCACACACACTCAGCACCAGCAGCCCATTATAGAGGAAAGCCCTGGAGAGGTGGAGATACTGGATGAAATAGGGTTGAAGCTTCAGGCTCTTATCTTTTATTTTACTTTACTTTCCCCCTTTAGCCCCACTGAGCAAATAAACATTAACAAAACTCAAACAGCAGGTTCCCAAAAACTGGAGAAATAAATCGCCAGCGGGCGCCACCACCCATCAAACACACCTTAAGTATCATCTGCCTCGGCCCGGATGAAGCAGAGTGTGCTCTCTGTGCAGACTTACTGTACTCTCTCCCCATCTGCCTCACTGAGCATCTTAAATGGAGCTGCCCATTGACCTGAGCGGGCTCGTAAATCACCATGATGGCTTCCAGAGGTGGGTTCTCTGAGAGGTAAAAAGGGTTGTCAAGTTGACCTTATTTCCTCCTTTTTTTTGCCCTCAATCCTCATTTTTCTTTTTTAAAAAAGGATCCTTCTGCATTCCAATCAGGATTTTTGATGTATGTAAAATGTGCTGGGACAGATCAGGGACCAATTTGTTTCTTAAGACTGTGTTCAGCCTCAGAGAGAAGAGAGAGGGTTTAATACTTAATTGGAAACTAACCATCTTATTAGAAACTAACGAGCTATGACCACAAACAAACGTTCCTCCACTGACCAGCTAATTAGTGAGTCAGAGCGACAAATACGAACAAATAGGGAACGTCACCTCCAATCACATCTAATGAACGTCACATACAGAGTGCATTTACTCAAGTACTATGCAAATCTGAAGTACTTTATTTGATTACTTGTACTGGAAATATTGCACTTTTAACTCCACTACAATTATCTGAAAGATTTTTGCACACAAAACATGAGAAACTTATTAAATATAATGTTTTTGTTACAGATTAGTACAGCTGAACCAATTCATGAATTAGTTGATTCATGAATTAGTCAATGGAAAATGAATTGCCAAGTCATTTAAGTCTTTTTTGCAATTTCCATGCAAATTATTTTAATAATTTTGAATTTTGTATTCCTGGTTGGACAAAATACGAAATCAGCCAACAAGGCCAAATTATTGACAGGTGTGGTTTTTGCAGGTTCTTAACTGGTCGTGGCTTTCTTGTAGAACTAGAGAACCATTTAAAAACCATTATGAGTAGATAGAAAGATTTCCATAAATCAAGACCAGGATACTTTCTCCACCATCTGTCACATCAGAGAGTTTACTGGATGGTATTTTGAGGTATTTCCTACAAACTAAATTCACAAATGTCGTGTAGAACACACAGCCCTGATATACAGAATCAGAGCTGCTACGTTAGTGCATGAGCTAAGGTGAGTTTGAGCTTGTCGGAAAGGTGCTGAAATGTTCCCTCAAATGTGTTTTAAACGAGTTTATTCCTGCCAACTGCAAAAGGAACAAACTGTTCACATGATGGTGAGAAACCATGTCATCAGGGACCTCCGAACCACAATAAATCACAAACTATACACAAAATGAACGATTCATTCTGATATATTTTTTTAAGTTTTGAGCCAGTTATACTGTTTTGAATGCTTTAATGCTACAAACAAATATTTCAATACTGAATTCTGTGTTTCTTATCTACACTTAGTGTCATTTTAACCTCTGAGAATTTACGTTTTTGAAAGATGCTCTTCCAATTGGCAAAGATTTTTTTTTTGTTTTGGCTTTTTACAGTAAAATTTGGCAAAGAAATGGCGGAAGAAAATAGTCCCTATTGTCCAAATTGTATACAATGACCGTAGGGTTTAGGTTTCAACGCTAGCGGTCAATTACCACCAGGGTACCAGGGTGCGAAACTTCTTGCTCCCCAAAATCCCTGGGATAAGCTCTGCCATGAATTTCATCGGACAGAAGCCCTGAACCTCCTGCTTTCAAGATTGAAACATTGCTGCTTCAGCTCCGTCCCTCTTGATTTGTCGCTGTGCTTTCGTGCGCCTCGGTGTGACCATCTCCCATCAAGACCTTGAAAACTTGTTGGTGTTTCCGAATGCGTGGCCTCAATTTCTGGCCTCAGTTCTGTACAGTTCATCATCTTGTCTCCATCTCCATCTTGTTTTCTTTCTGGCTGCCAGAGCGCCGTAGGTGATTTCTGTCCAGTATCTCTCCAAAATAATCAAACTATGGTCGTAGAAATGAGGGGAAATGAGTGGGAGCTTTCAAAAACCACGACCCCTATCAGATTCAGGCTGGAAGTCCGTACATAAGAAATTCTTAGAAAGCAACCAGGAAATTAAAAAAAACTTATATAAATTCATACAGTGTGTATCCTGTAACACGGCCACTAGGTCAGCTCTGCTCATCATTATTTATGAAGAAAGTGATAATTTTAGCTTGGCCGCTCACACCAGTCAGTTTGGTGCTGGCGCCCACATCCAGTATTACCCAGGGTGCCCAGCAGAAGGTCAGAGCCTGTGAAGAGGCCAGGTCTGAAATATGCCTGTGTTCAGCCTAATGACCCACAGCACAATTAACACTCTGCAGCTCAGCAGGTCAGCGCGCGGATACGGACGTGTTTATTGGCTGTTGGCTTTGGTTTCCCTGGCGAAACCCTGTCGCGCCCAGCTGATCATCTTCCAGACTGGAGCTGGAGGCGCTCCAGTCTGACACATGCACAGTACAGTGGAGCCCAGCAGCCACACAGACGGAGGCTGACACACATAGCAGCACAGAGGAACCAATGAGACACCAGAAAAGTGATGCTCGGGTGCTATTTTCATCCTCATGTGATGCAGAGCGAAGTCGCTTTGTTTCCTCACTTTCCTCAGGAAAGGTTTATTTTTTACTTGTCATGAGTAGCAGCGTAACGAGGAGGTGTGATTAAAGTTGGGTACAGTAGAGCTCCACTTGATGCTCTTGGGGTCACAGCAGGCAGCTGTTGGGCCCCAGCTGACTGGTCAACAGTAGAGCCTCAAGCCGAACCTCTGAGTTTATAATCACACATTTTATCACCTCAGCTCACGTCCCACATGACAGTGAATTATCATGCAAATGACCCATTTATTCCCCATACAGAAAAGTAGCTTCTTTTCTCATCTTTATGGACCTAAAGGAGACGAGCTGTTAACTGGGTGTTATTGCGTTCAGAGAGGATGCTTCAAAATCACATAAGCTGCGTGATTTTAAATCCTTTTTGTCCTTTATCGACTCCTGAGCTCACGCTGTGTTTACTCACTCGCAAAAGACGAAGCGAAGGACGGCTCTGTAGTTTTAGAGCAGAGCGTGTTTAACTGCAGCACCTGCAGGCGTACACCTGATGTCCCCGAAGGTTTCACTCGGCTCAGTTCAATTATCTAATCGGGAGAAGCAGGACAGATAGCAGAGGAAACTCCCACAAGATTCATGCAGCTCAGATCAGTTCTTCCTCCCGTGTGCAGACACCGAATGTGCCAGACCTCGACGAAGCAGGTGCACCCCATCCAAAGCCAGATTTTTTAGACCCACCGTCTCCTAGCAACAACACCAGAAGAGGAGAGCACCACCGGCTCCGAGGGCTACTGCTATTTACCAAAACGTCCTCTGGCTTTGTTTGGATGTTTTGGTAAAAAACTAGGCCACCGGTGCTGGAACACCAGACAGAACTGGTTAAGAGACACAGGATGAATTATTATTATAATGTGCTTGTTTGTGGTCTGCAGCAGGTGTGAGGTATAAATGAGAGGAGCCAGCTCGCTGGTGTTCTTCCAGGTGATGAGCAGGTCATAAAGCCACTGGGTGAAGTTTTTCCAGGCCAGACATGCTGCAGACTGCCTGCAGTCAGACTGTTAATGCGCCGCATTATGCAGCCAGCATGCACACGCGTTGACTTTGCTGTTTTTACAGCATATATTTATATTAAAAGTGAATGTAGATGGGTTATTTGTTGAAGTGCAGCACTGCCAACAGCAAGCAATTAATTATGAATATACATTTCACTGATCTGTGCAGATATTCTATCAGTTTAATTTACATATAGCTCCATCGTTAACTGTAAATTCAGCAAATTGTGACTGTGCAAAAAAATTCTCAGTAAATTCTGTAAACGCCTTATTATCTCCATTTTTTTTTTTTTTGGAAACGAGCCACATAATTTAGTCATAAGTACAGGGAAAATAAGAGTCAGCGTTCAATTAGTCAACCTAAATACAGGGAAAATAAGAGTCAGCGTTCAATTAGTCAACCTAAATTAATTAAAATTACAGCAATTATAAGCATGACCAAGGTCTTTTAGTCAGTGCACAGGAGGCGAGCACGCAATACAACATAAAATAACTTGTCACCTCCCAGGAAACTGCAGGAAATTAAAAATGATTGATGCGTATGGACTGAGAACACTCATAAGTCTCCTCTTACATCTCAAAATTAATTTTGAAGGTTTAAGTCCAGCTGCTTTTCTGAGTTTGTGATTACAAATTCATTCGGTGCAGCCAAGAATTGTTCAAATCCAAAAAACTTTTTTTGCAAATTTAAGTAGAGATCCTAAATTTTTGTAAAGATATCAAGTTTGTCCGGGTGAATTTGGGAATTGTGTGAAATGAAGCAGGAATATTTATATTTGATGAAATGGTGCATTCATATGTTCTTTCTCTCTCTCTGCTGCAAGTTAATGTCTGGTTGTGAATGGCCGCTTTTTGTTGCTGCCACATAGAACTGTTGGACAGCATTATCTCTTTTCCTTTGGTGGAGGATGGTCGGGTGTATCCTCTGCTAAAGGAGACAAGAAAGGAAGCACTGAAGCTCCTTTCCTTTAACATTTAGAGGATTCAAACAGCTCCTATCACGGCTGCTACGTAAATACTTCCAGGTCATTTCACTCAATTAAGCAAAAAATATAATTGACTACGCATGGTTTGTTCATCCATGTGTGTTTGTTTGGGACCACACACACATATTTCATCTGCGATATTATGTAAACAACATCACTATGTTGTCATCGGTACAGTTTGTGTTGAGAAGTATCGTCGAAACTCAAAAATCTGCGGAACATGACGCAGATTAAAGACATCTGAGGTATTTGAAGTGTTTTAAAAGTTTGTCTCGGCACACACAGACGAGGCAGTCCATGTTAAACCATGAAATGTTATCTATTGTCATCGTGCCTTTATTACAGAGCTCGGTGCTTGATGTGAGTGCCAGCCTTCCTTTCTCACTGGTTTGGCTGCCCCAGCAGCAGAGATTAGGGGCCTGGGCTACTGAATGGAGGCGAGAGGCACCTCTGGATGCTTTCACTCATCATGAATGAGTGTAATTCTGGGAACTGTGCCCCATGAACAGTGGAGGAAACCCTTAAATCCAGCAGAGCTCCTGGGGGGGATCTGTCTTTGACAAACGACTTCCCCCGTGAGGGGAGCGGCAGACCCCGTGGATCAGCGAGCGCCTCTAATAAAAAAAAGGGGGTGATCTTATGCGGCGGCATCATGAAGCTTCTGGCGTCTTGTGTCCGTTTCTTGATTTCAATCTGAAAGGAAAGGTCAATGAGAAGTGATGCTGCAGGTAATTTATCTTGTCCTGCATTAAAGTCATACGCAGCACAGCCAAGTCGAGCAGGTTTATCCCCTCGTAACGGCAGAACAGTGGAGAACAATGATAAAACAAACGGTTTACAGTTTTGGCACATTCCCGTCTCAAAAGGTCAAACATCAGAAAGCTGCTGAGTGAGTGACACTGACAGATGCTGTCAATGCTTGTGGGGGTTATACTGCCTGTGGTTAGCAAGAGAGGCTGGATGAGGAGGGGGTGGGTGGACGGGAACAGACAGCTGAGTGGGCCCGATGCTCTCCAGAGCCTTGAACAGCTGAGATCAGGAGGGCCTCGTGCAGGCAGCGGTGAGATCGACCTCTGGGAGAGTTGAGGAAGTCTGTCTGCAGCCTTTATCCAAATCTCTGCAGAGTTGACCAAAAAAGCTGAGCGCAGGAAAAAAACCTGGCTGTGCTAAAATAAACTAGCAGAAGAAACAATTCACATTATCACAAACAGGCATGTATTTCACCCGTAACGCTCCAAACGGTTTTTGCAGATATCCAGCAGTTGTTTGGTAAGATTAGACAAACTGCGGGCTGTGCGGTACCTGACTCAGTGCATTTCGGTTCAACAGTCTAACAACATTCAGGAAAACTGTTCACCGTGAGGACCTCCTGCTCTCAGAGACAAAAAAAAAAAAAAACCTTTCTGACTGATTTCCAGAGTCAGGAATGCTAAAAGCTCTAAGACATACTTCATGGTCGGGCATCAAAGGATCTTTGGGGGTACTTGAATGCTCAAGCTTTCATCTCCACTCTGCTGGTTAAGTAAGCCTTGAGTGAATGATGGGAACACTTCACACAGGGTGGAAAAAAAAGGAAAGCTTGATGTATGGCAGCTCCATTTTTTTTATGAATTTAGCATGAGAAAAACACAAACTTGTCCTGAGCTGAAGCAAACAGTGTTTCCTCTTTGAAGCTGTCCCTTAACGCCCATCCATGTTGCACCTACAAACACTCCACAGGTAGCCGTTGGGATGTAAATGATCTGAGTGGGGCCTCCCTGCAGACCACACCACCTCCGCACAATAACTCACTGAGGGTCAAGTTGAGCGCTCAATGATGTGCTCAGTTACTCTCCCACCGCAGAACATGACCTCTGTCGGGCCAGGATCGCTCCACTGGGCCCACTGTCCTTCGTCCTGATAGCTATCTGAGCAGCGACATCTGTTTTCAGGCTGTATTTACTAAACTCGGACAGGAGCAGCTTCCGAGACTCCCAGGAGGCTCCTTGTTGGGTCCAAAGGGCATTTGAACATCCACAATCAGAAAAATGAGGCATGTTGGACATAAATGAGTGCTCTAAGGGCCATTAAATGAGGTCAACAACATTTTAGGGACACTCCTTCTCCTTTTACAACACTGTGCCTGTAACATACATGGAAGAAAAACATAATTAAAGCAGCATTTTGATTACACCAAAATGTTTTAATGCAAAATAGTTACATGAATCAACCTCTTCCTATAATAAATAGCAGTTATAACCTCATCATCAATATCAGGAACGATTTACCATCGAAATTTGTGGTAATTTCTGTCTCAATTCGGGTACATCCATACTTAGACTTGCTACCATGTGGTGTTATTTACTTAACCGTGGTCTGTCAGAGTATAAACTGCTCCACAGAGAGTCTACACAAAGTTATGAGACAGGAGTCAACGGACCAACTTTGTCTTTGGAGTCAACTGTGTTGAGTTTTTTTGTCCCGTTAGCAACGAGCTAACGAGAATGCCAACTGACAGTTATGTTTTTTTTTTTTTTTTTTTTTTTTTTGTAAAATATGTCAAAATGCAGTATACTGTGTATCCAGATGGTGAACTCATAATGCTCAAAAGGTTGAGCATGTAACATTAGACACTTCTCTCCCTCAATGTTCACCATTTTGGCCACATAGCAGAAGGCGAGGGACCACGAGCGTTGGAAAAATGGTGCCTGTTGAAGCTGCTAGAGCTGAAGCAGTTAAAAGTTAATAATATAAAATATATGATGTAAAAATAAGAAAAGAAAAAAAAGTTGTACACATGTTTTATATTTATATTTTGGCAGCCAAATGTTGGCGGTAACGCTCCACATAGATGCGACGCTTGCTAACGGTAACAGCTTACTCGTTCCTTACACTTTTACTTTCGTGTTTTTGATATTGAAAAGAGAGTTTAGAAGAGGTTATAAATGGTCAGTGATGTTTGAGTTTGATCATTTGATTTGATATTAAAATATTAAATATTCTGTAGCTGTGATGTTTGTCCATATACCTGATGTAGTTCGTGTATACAGAAATGTGACGAGACAACAGACTTTTTGCTGAATTTTACCGAATGTAAACACGTAATGTTGTCAGGAGTGACACGATATATTATAGTATATACCGTGAAGTGAGTCTTTGTCTTTGTCAGGAAGACTCAATTGAGGGAATGTGCAATGAATTAAAATGCAGTCTGAAAATTAAAAATAATTTGATTTGGGTTAATAAAAGAGCTTGTATTCTTTGCTAAGAGAGATAATGCAACAGTATTTGTGCTCGGTAACAGCCAATTTTAGCACTTAACGAGGCTTCCAAGGATGAAGAGGCTGCCATGGCGGACCATCTGGACGCTGGACGTTTCGCCACTCGGAGGTGAGGGATCATTTTTGCAAGATGCATACTAAGAAGAGACGAGGATGATGCAAGATATTATTGTTGGTGAAAACAAGTCTGAGTCCTCACTGTTTAACCTGTTTCAGAGGTGGAGGAGGTTAACGTTGTTGTATTTGGTGAAAACAGTTCATCAGAGCTCAATGCCATTGGATGAAAATAGGATTAAAACTGTAGAAAAATCCCGGGAATTGAACCTGCTAATGACTGCTCATTCCTGGAAGGAGCACAAATGAATAATAAATCAAGTACTTCAGAAAGGTGAGGCGACGCGAGCCCCGTAGGCTAACAAATGCTTCATCAAAGTCCTGTCAGTCCCACATGATGTGGCCATGGAGGGTTGGTAATGCGTGACCGAAGCCGCCTTTCGGACCGTGCCATGAGATAATGAGCGGAGGTGATCAGCCTGTCAGATAAGGGTGAAGAACTCTGATATGGCAACACCGTCTGTTAGAGTAAGGGAAGCGTGTTGTTTTCAAAACAGGAACACTGGTGGTTACTCATGGGTTCATGCATGTTCAAATGATACACAAAACAGTTGGTTTGAGGGAACGTCTCACCTTCAGGACAACGGTCCAGGTAAACATTTGTTACAGGTAAACACTGTGACGTCAAAACACACTGATGTTGCAGTAGTAGTAGTATAAGTAGTAGCATCTTTGTGTGTGAGCAGGGTGGGCTGATATCACCGGCAACTACGACCACAACCATTTAAACAAAAATGTTGATATCTACAACCCCTGGTATTAAAACACATGCTTTTATGTTTCATTTTCTATGAGTGGAGGGATCAGCTGGACACAAATCACATTTGTCTGGATAAGAATTATCTGTATAAGGCTGTTGATTTGGAGTAGGGCGTTTCGGCTGTGGCTGTCCACCAAAAAATACAAAGGAAATAAAAATTATTTCAACACATAAGACAAACAGATTTGCCACAGCACCGGATTCTGTCTGAATGTGGCCTAAAGAACCATTAATAAGTAATTATTGACTTTATTAATGGTTAATTGATCAATTATAGGCAATTATTAGGACCAGAGTTTGGTCTGCCAGGTTGTGCAAAATCCCTTTTTGCTGGCATTTATTCTTTTTTTGTCAATAATGCCCCTAAATGTAAGTAATCTATAAATAAATGTTTATTAGTTATACAAATTGATAAACAAATAAATAAATAACTAAAGGTCCGAGGTCATACCGCCCAATTAGTCAGCCTCACAGCTCAAATTCCCTAATGAATGACTTATAATGGATCTATAAAGCATCTGTAAATGCTATACTAACCGTCAATGAGGTAATTAGTTAGTTACAACTTATTTTATACAGCCTGGTCGAAAGAAAATTGTACCAGTTCATCTTTAATAGATCATCTTTAAGTTTATATATCATATATCAGCATAAAAAAAACACAATAATGTCAGTGACACAGGACAAGAGCGCTGAAAAAGTTTATTGTTCTCATGTTGTGTGTAGAAATAATGCCACCTTGAAAAGGTACAAACAAGAAGAAGAAGAAGAAGACAGGAGCTAAATGGAACGGAAAGAGGACGACTGAATGAACAGCGCTTATTTATTTTCATCAGGATGTGACAGGAGTGTGCTGAATTAAATTCAAATATTTACCTGCAGCTCTGTGCTTCCATTAAAACAGTGCGGTCGCTCTCCTCCTGCGGGTCAAGGAGACTGAGCGAGCAGACACGGCGATGTCTTTGAGGACGGCGGGGCGGCTCACAGATCTGGGCAGCGGCAGCGAAGGGGAGATCTGTCTGACTTTAGTGTGAATAAAACATGCCGTGGCATGTTGGTAGCGACGATCGAGGAGGCCCCTTGCATTATTCATGTGGGGTAGCAGGCTGAGGGTGAGGGGTTGGTGTTTGGTGGTGGTGGTGGTGGTGAAGGAAAAGGGAGGGTGATGCGCTCTGCAGACGTTTGTGGAGGTGTAAGGGTGTTGCCAGGCTGTAAAGACCAGGGGAAGGTCGTCCATCAAACAACTGGGCTCAGCCAGTTATCATCACCCTGAGGCCTCTCTCGCACTGACAACCATCTCCTTCCCTAATACCACAAGCTGTGAAAGCACATTAGACGAAGAAGATGATCACCCTGAGCTTCTAAAACTGTCAAATATACGTTTAATTCCCAAAGAAACCTGCATCATCAGAAGCAAACTTAATAAATTTAACCACATTTAACAGCAAATCAATACAGAATCTTCAAACTGTGTGCGCTGATGTGTCAGAGAGTGATGGGGATGGGATGTGTTGGGCGTCTGGAGCAGCCATGGAGATATCCTCGTCCCTGTTAACCCCAGCAGAGACGGGGTTCTCCCATAAGAGCTGAATAAGTGTTTTCCCTCTGCAGAGCAGAGCTGAGCGGAGGAAATGTGTCCCAGTCAGCAGCTCTTCTTCTTCCAGTCAGGGTGAAGCCGTCAGACAGAGTCAAAGCTGATGCTACTGCACCACCTGCAGGCTCGCGAACACATCAAGTGTGTGTTCATGCATGCATGCATGTGTGTGTGTGTGTGTGTTTATGTGTGTGTTACGCAGTGGGTGTGAATAAGTCAAAACGATCTTGACATTGGGAAGTTTTTTTGCCAAGTACATCGTTATTATATCAGTCAAAAGGAGACAGGAATGAAAAGAAACAGATGTACAACCTTGATTCTTTGTATTTTTATGGGTGCAGCCGTGATTAACAGCTGCAGAGGATGTGAACTGTGTCGTTATGTTAAATCCTTTTTTATAAAATAAAAAAAAAAGCTTTTTCACCACCTTAAATATTGCAGGGAAGATAGCAGAGTTGCTGGTGTCCAACCCTGGGAGAGGGCTGCGCAACTCAGACCATAAAATCATTTATCCTTGAATCTTGTGTTATATCTGTGGAGCAGATCCACCTCAGATTGTGTTTATTTATGTAAAAACTCACTTTTGCAGCCAGAAAACTTCCTAAAAGAAGCAGTGCAATGATGATTAATAACCCCACGTGCAAAATAAATCAGCTCACGTAAAAGTCTTATTTAAACTGGACATCTTTTCCAGCGCCCTTTCTAGTAATGTAAGATAATCCTGTAACATGGCATGAAGGCTGGAGGTGGAGAGGAACAGTGTAGCTGCTGCCAACAGGGCTTGATTACAGTAATGTGAACGCTCAGTAGCAGCTGGTGCTTATCGGCTCCGGCTAAAGTCAGCAGCAGCAGCAGCAGCAGTACTGCACCGGCTGACACACCCATCCCTCCTCAACACACACACACACACACTGCTGGGTTTCTAATTCAATATAAATACACTCCATCAGCCTTTGGAGGGAAACATTGTGGAGCCAAAACCACTGCTGTTTTTACACGAGAGTATCACTGACATTATCTTTGGTTAAAATCAATAAATCTAATTTAAACTTCTACAATACTACTACGACTGTCTGTTGAGGGCAATCTGAGCTTTGTGAAGATATTAAAGACACTTATTTGGTTGTCCTCTATTTTGTTAAAGAGGTTTGTCTTTGATTGATTTTATCGTTTTTTTTTTGCATAAATATGGCAAAAATTAACACCGAACAACAGAGAGGATGATACTTTACTGTCAAGATCACAAAACAGAAATCAACACTGTATTCTTGTTGTCAACTCAGCATAATGTCAAGAATTTCTGACATAAACTGATATAAATAAATATAAATTAAAAAAAACAAAACATTTTAGCACACATAATGTGATCTTTAAGGAACAGTTCATTATTTTGGGAAATAATCTCAACCACTTTCTTGCTGAGAGATAGACGAGAAGATTGATACCACACACTCATGTTTGAATTATAAAATATAAAATTGGAGCCAGGAGATGGTTTAGCTTAGCTTAGCATTAGTTAGCCTTCGAAATCTCACTACTAAACATCTACGTGTTAAAACAAATTACAATAATATTTAAAATGTTACCATCTATAATGTTCCTATATTTTATATATTTGGACCATCTTAACCAGCTTGCTATGCTTATCACCAGACCAACACCACGAAGCAATCAACACCAGACCTACTGCACACAGCCAGCTGCCCAACCCTGGCTTAGCGTTGGATGGTCACTGTTAGGTTGTTGGCATCACTTTTGGCTACGTTGTTACATCATTTATTGTTGACTAAAATCGAGTCAATCAGTCAGTATGTCTTTATACAAAAGTTAGTATCATGTTCGCAAGCAAGCTAAGGTTAACCAGCCAGCTGCAACCCAACTACGCTGCGTGTATCCTGTATCCGGGGCGACGGGGGCCGTTACTGGCCTCACACCGTCCACGGGCTGAGCCTCGATCAGAAGGACTCAACAACACCAGGCAAGTGGTCTTCCATACACCACATTTCCCACGTCCGCCCGTCGGACGGGGATTCGGTGCTGGGCTCTTCCTTATCACAGTCTCATTCACGGAAGTGAAGCGAAAGGAAGTTTGGCGACGTCAGTGACGTCAGCTCAAGATGTCGCCAATGATTGGTCAAAGTTGCGGAAAAATCGCGGTGATTGGTTAAACGCCGCCCTGAATTCACGGGGATTCACTGAAGTTGCGTTGAAGTTGCAAATCGCAACATCACGAATTCCTGGAGGGTCTGTATTAGGATATATTTTACATGCTTTGCAGTAAAGTTAGTTTTGATTTGAGCTTTGGGCTTGGTTGGTTGGTTTGGACTCCACTGACGTTAGCGGAATACATTTCTAAACTAACGTTAGCTAGTGTTGACACTGTACGCTCATTTTTAAAGTTACATAATGACCTAACTACCCAGGTCTTTTGACCTTTGAACAGAGAAAAGCTTCCAGTCTTTATCCTAAGCTAATCAGTCTATCCCTCAGCTAAGAGTGTTAAAAGTGTCTCAAACATTTCCACACCGTCGTACCCACGACTTCCTGCAACCAAGAATAAAAAACTGAAACTATTTCACCATTTCGCCTGAACAGGACAACCACTGAAACACAACAACGCGATGAGACCACACCAGCAGATTTCAAACAGCCAGGCACACTCTCTCTCTTTGAATGTTGTGCCGTTCAAGTCGGATATTACTCAGTGACAGGATGGCTGGAGACAAACCTCGATTGTGGGGACTGTAACCACAGTTGCACAGTCATCAGGACTCAGCCATGATTTATGGTCCTACAGAAAGACAGAAAACGGTCGACTCCCTTCAGGACCTCCGTCGGAGGAAATTGCAATAGGCAGGGTGTATCAAAACTGCAAGTGGAAGTGAATGTGGGCATGACAGTTTTGTATACACAGACAAAAAAATATAAAATATGTCCAAGCCAGGTATTAATGTTTGAGGTTATTCATAGTGTTGAATCAATTTGTTGTGACTGGCTCTTCAGGGAAACATCTGTACATATATTTCAGTATCATGTAAGCCATAACTTACTAAATCATATATTTATACTTTATATATGGTAATAAATTTGTAAAACACCTACATTTAGCATGAATAAATACTATTTATAATTATTAATAATATCTTATCAGCTGGTAATAACAACCTTTGCGTCCATTTGGATGCATGAGTTAATTATATATTGCTGATTGCTACTGATTTATATATAAGTGTTTGATTAAAATGGTAAAACAAGTAAAGATAGCGATATAGAGATATATGTACTAAAGTGTTTATTAACAGCAATTAGTTATTATCATTACTAATCAGCTTAAATGTATAAACTGTTCTTATTAGAAAGTGGTACCCATATTTTTAGGCAAGCAAGTGGAAAATTCAGTGCCACAAAATGTCACACTAAAGACGAAAACAAACGTGTACTGTAAGGTCATCACAAAATAAAACTCAACAAACCTCTGTTGAAATAAAACAACACGCAGAGGGTGCATCTCAACACAGTTTGCTGTTTATGAGAGCAAAGGTCGCTGATATTAGTGTGGTGGGAGGTCAACAAGTTGGTTTATATTTATCAGTGTAACTGTGGTATCTATCTATCTATATATCTATCTATCTATATCTGTCTCTTCTGTCTTTTTCCTTTTTTTTTTTTTTTGCTTCTACCTGGACCGAAAAACGCCTGAGGTTTTTCTCGTGGGAAACTCTTGGAGAGGTATGTTGCTCCGTGAGCAG